>NC_052617.1:4923660-5223660 GCF_016545825.1 Eucalyptus grandis | reverse complement strand
CCGCAACTTGCGTCGACAATTTTTCCTCCCAATACTGGCTTGAGGAATCCCATAGTCAATTCAAACTGCAGTCAAATTCTCATGGTCAGTAGCTCCACACGAAGGGAACAGAGAGGGCACTGCACGCATTAGATACCTAGCTCCAGCCTAAGTTCAACGACGTCGAGTCGAATGTGCATTTGTTTGATGGCTTAGATATCTTTTTAGCAATTTTTCCTGGTTGGTAACCACTTTTCTCTAAGAAAATCATTTCCTGGATGGCTATCCCTTGCAATAGAACAAGTCTCGCAGGGGATTCATCATAACAGCAACACCCAAACCGGTTCTGTAACAAATGGCAGTGACAAGCATACACGAAGCGACAGGAGTAAAAAATAGAAGAGTTGAATGAACCTCTTTCTCTGGACCCGGAGAACCAAGCAAACTTTCAAAATATTGACGCCATCCCCTCTCGTACAGATACGATACCAAGGGAGTCCTGATGCAAAATTAGATCAGTGGCGCATGACCCAAATGACCCATGACTTATAGCAAATCCAACCAGATAATGCCACTGGAGGCGACATTGTCAATTTTTACCCAACAGATCAGTTGGCTCCAATAAATAACTTGTCGCACCTGAAAAGCTCGCTAGCAAAGGGCACGGGTTCACCATATTCCTTGGTTCCACCGGTTGTTGTAAGATCAAATGCGTTTCATTTCCCACATAGGCCTTCTTACAGGTGCCACACTGCAAAGTAGACCCGGACGCAGAATTCCTGTAGCAGAAGCACGACGGGATGATGAAAACAGCAAAAAGACATACATGGGGCGAACCCTCTTAAAATCCACACGACTTACACAGACAACACTGGATCGCCAGTGAACGTTAGCGGCTCAAAACATATGGGACAAGCTAATGCATTCTGGTTGCCGCCGAGTTTCTCCTGACGCACAGTAGATTCCTAAACAAATGAAGTTCCGTTTTTTAATCAACAGGTGGCAAGACAAAAGGAACTAGCCTGAAAAAAAAAAAAAAAACCTATCCACATTAGATTCCTAAACAAATTACTGTTCTCCTACACAAATTACTGTTCTCTTCAATCAGGACAGTACACATTTCAAAAGCCTTTCCCACAAAATTTGGTTCCTCATTTATTTTTTATTTTTTTGTAACCGAGGACTCTACTATGGACCCCATGCCCGAATGGTTCCTGAGGACCGGGCTCCTATACTTCGGAGGAAACTAGCTCAGCAACCCACCGCCAGGTCCCCATCTAAATCGCTAGCAACTACGGTTTCGAACTCTTGACTCCTAAGGGAGGGACTCTCCACCCACGGATGGGTTCGGTTCCTCATTTGTTTTCTCACATTCGGAACAAAACGGTATCTAATCTTTTCTGCTCGATGAGCCCGGCCAGAGGCACAGAGACGTACCAGTGGCAGCGGAGGCGGCCTAGTTTCGACGTAGGCTGAGTAGGAGGCTCTCAGTTTCGGCGCGAGAACTCGACGTTCAAAGCTCGTCTCGCCGGATCTCAGCACGAACCGCCTCAAGCTCCCGAGTTGGCTCGCGCCGAACACACTCACCAAGTTGCCACCGCAAATAGCACCCGCCATGGTAGCCCCCTCTCTCTCTCTCTCTCTCTCTCTCTCTCTCTCTCGCAGACAGACACAGGCACACGCACGCAGAGAGACAATGTCTGGTTTGGACGGTGGTGGAATCCGGGAATTTATGGGCAACGAAGGTGGGCCGAAACGGAATCCTCAGTCGGAGACGAATCTGCGAGACAGAGATCCGCGTGTTTTTCTTATTTATAATTTATTATTTTTCCGTAACTAAATTATGTGTTTTTTATTCTTTCTTGTTTTGGCGGTAATATCCGAAACTGAAAATCGAAGCTCATACGGTCTGAATGAACGGAACGAGTGCAGATGCCGGATTCTGAGAAAACCGAAAAAGAAGGGAAGAAATGCAAAATGAGTTTTAGGTCCTCAACTTTTTTTTGCAATTTCCCAGAGTAGTCCCTCAGGGTCTCAAATCTTCACCTAGAAGAAAAATAATAGGATTAGGTTGGGAAATTCTCCACTGTCATATTTCGTTGGCTCTAATCCACAACATTCAATTGGCTTGTCGGCTGACTCCTAAAAAGGATGAATCGAATCAGCTAGCTAAAGGCTAAAAAAAAGCTTCCATTTAGGGCCGGACCGACTCCACACCCATTCGGTGAACATAAATCGTCCTAATCCCATTATAGAAGGAGATCTGACAAGGTTGTACACTGTGATTATCAAATTAATGACTATAACCCAATGACAGTAAGTTAGAGGTGGTTGGTGCTTGAGCCGATAGGTTCTAGAACTTTATAATTGATTTGCAGTTTTTTTTATTCTAGAACCTACCTTATTTGCTTGGATTCGGTTCTAGAACTTACCCTGTTTTCCAGTTTGGTTCTAAGATCTACCCCCAAAACCTTTTCTTTTTTTTGGGTTTTTTTTTACAACAAAATCATATGAGGTTATAAGCAATAAAATGATTCAAAAGATGAAAACTCGAAATCCCTATTCACCAATGACAACTCATAAGATGAACACATAGTCACGTATAATTATAAACAATAAAAAGTTCAAACACGTAACATATAACATAGATTTAAAGTTTCATTTCCCATTCATCCATAAAAATTTAGGGGAAAATAGAAGATTGGCAAGGAGTTTCGAGGAAGGAGTGCCGAGGTTAGAATTTACGGAAAAAGAAATTAGGATTTTGGCTTTTTAACTTATAAAACCTATTCTGAAACTTGTTCCAAAACAAAGCGGTTCGGTCTAATTCCTAGGTGGGTATTCACTCGAAATCTATTCCCAATCCGATTTCAACTTATTCCAAAAGTTTGGAACCTGATCCCCAGCTGATTCCCACAGGAATTGGTTCCCAAACTTATTTTTTTGGTGGTCCGCTCTGATTCCTGGGTAAAACCGACCCAATAGCACACCCCTATTATGAGTTACTGTATTGCTCTATTAAAGAAAAATGAATCTTCCCCCAAAGGTAACGATGTTAATTGTGGATTTACTACCATATATGTAAGCTTCCGAGGGATTATTCTCTTGGTCGTCTGAACGTCCTTATCTATTGAATGTTCCTCTTGCCTTCTTTTATCTCTCTTCTATACATGAACATCATTAAAAGATAGTATCAATGCATAACACGATCCTAAGAGGCAGATCCTACTGAAGGACATATGGCACTTGTAGATTGCATACTTCGGTACCTCAAGCTTGGTCCAAGTCAGGTGTTCTGATGAAGAAACATGGTCATACTAGTATTATAATACGATGCGGATTGAGCTAGGAACCTTAAGCACGAAAATCAACCAAAGGTTTCTGCACCTTTGTAGGCGACACTTAGGGCGCGTTTGGTAACGATTCTGTTCCGGGAGCCGATTCGATCGTAACCGATTCTTTTTTATTCTAATCCAGGGAACCGATTCTAAGCATTTTAAGCCGTTTGGTAAGCTGTTCAAAATTTCGATTCGGGAATAGAATTGCGTTTGGTACCATGTTCATTAATTCTGTTCCAAATCAATTTCTTTTAAATTTTAAATATTTTTTTTACTTTTTTTCCTTTGTTTTCTTTTCTTTTTTAATTTTTTAATTTTTTTCTTTTCATTTTCCTTTTTTTCTTTTCTTTTTCTTTTTTCTTCCTTTTTCTTTTCTTTTTCTCATCTTCTTCTTCTTCTTCCCGCGGCGACCTCACCGGAGCGTCGCCGCCCTCGTCGGCCGAGCCTCGCCGGCCTGGGTGAGGCTCGCCCTAGCCCGCCGGTGGCCGGGCCGACCTCGTCGGGTCGGGCGAGGCTGCCGGGCCACCGGCGGGCGGGCGAGCCTCGCTAGATCGGCTAGGCCGAGCCTCGCCGGTGGCAGTGGGCTCGCCCGCCCGCCGAGGCCTCGCCCGGCCCGGCGAGGCCCGCTGGCCACCGGCAAGGCTCGGCCTCGCCCGGATCTGGGAGGCCGAGCCTCCACCGTGGGTGGGCTTGCCTCGGCGAGCTCGCCGGGACCGGCGGCCGGGGCGGCGGCGAGAGGCGGCGGCGGCGGCCGTGGCGGCGGCGCGGCGGCGGCGGCGGGCGGGGCGGCGGCGGCGGCGGCGGCCGGTGGCGGCGGTGGATGGCGGTGGCGGGCGGTGGTGGACGGTGGTCGCGAGATGGCCGAAGGGAAGAAGAAAATTTATTGATTTTGATTCTCAAATCCGTTCCGGAACAAGAATCAACTTTTTTATTCTTGATTCTATTCCCAATCTGTTCCGGGAACAAAAATTTTACCAAACGCGATTCTAGGCCGAAACCGATTAGGAAACAAAGAATCGGGAATTTAGCACTTGTTGGGATGGTTACCAAACAGAGCCTTAGTCACTTGGAAAAGTGAAAAATAGAATGTTGTGGTAAGGTCCAGTGCAGGGGCCGTATATAGAGCCGTGGCCTTAACTACAAGTGAAATGGTTTGGCTTTGATTAGTTGTGCAAGAATTGGGATTTTGAGCCCGTAAGTCTCATATGGAGTAATTATGTGATAGTCAAGCCGCAATCCATATTGGTTCAGATGTAGTTTTCCATGAACAGATAAAACATATAGAAGTTGATTATCACTTTGTGCATAAGAAGATTCTAGATAAGACAATTGAAACTCCCCATGTCTATAGTGATGAGCAACTTACAAACGTATTTACTAAGGCTCTCTCTACAGGTGCTCCTTAGAACATGGTATGATGAATGCTGGAACGATGAGGATATCAGATCATCCTAATCCCGCTATAATAGGAGATCTGGCTTGGTTGTGCAATAGTTGGGTTCACCAAATCAATGACTACAACCCATTGTATTGTTCTCTATTAAAGGAAAGTGAATCCTCCTTCAAAAGTGCAGCAAGCCCGTCTAGTTTGTTGCATAGGCTTTTCGATGACTACAACTGACTGGCAATCTCGGTGCCTTTAGTAGGTGGACTATTTCATGTGTTGATAGCTCCCTCAGCGTCCATGGGGATCCCTATGTGGAGAATTTCCTTCCATTCGCGGTTGAACTAATGCAATTCCAGTCCGCTCCTTTGCCATGGCCATGCCAAGGTTACTGGGCAAACTTAAAAAAAAAAATCGTTCTGCTCACAAGTGAAGGGCTCGCTTCAAGAAGCAAAATCGGTGATAAAGATTCCATCATTCCATAACGGGTTTATTCCCCTGGTCAGCTTTGTCATTTGCGACAATGTGGTTGGAGCTTGTTGGGTTCTACCATAATAAAACTGCATTTCTCATGGCACTCTTCGTGATTGCTAGTTCCCTTGGGGGACTTTTTGGAGGTAAAATCGGAGATTTTCAGATTTTCTTTCCAGACGTCTTACCAACTCTGGATCTGGAAGAATAATTTTAGCACAGATAAGCTCAGAATCAGCCGTCCTCCTGGCAGCAATACTTCTGCTGGCTTATCCGAATGATTCATCCACAGCTTAGTTTTGTTCATTGTGGGCTTCTGCGTATCATGGAATGCACCAGCAACAAACAAGTTAAGTTCCAAATCATTCCTCTTCTTTCTTTCACACTAACTGAGCACACAGCTGCCTAGGTAACAGATCGAATTTCATATATATGTAGCTTGTGCATTCCATATCTGAATTTCTTGAGAGATGCTTAAAGCACAGGTGTTGACTGATTTGTCTTTTGAGAGGAGATACGGTTTAGGGTGCAGGCAGTGCTCCAATGATTAATAGAAATAGCATCGTCTGGGGATCTTCATGGAGGTGGGAGGAAGTTTTTGATTGTTGTACTCACATAAAACTTCTGTAATTACAATTGACTAGCAGAGACCTTGCACGAGTTCTGTATTGTACGAAGCAAGAGGTTAATGGAGAGATTAGAGGAACTACATTTACGAATTTGTGAAGAGGTCAAGCTGTCGTCTTTAGTAGCTTTGCATTCTCATCTTAACAACGATAGAATGCAACAGCAGCTAAAGGGACAGAGCGGATTTCACTCGATAGTCATGTATTGTATACCATTGTTTATAAGGAAAAGAACTGTTCTAATGTTCTTCAACAATCTCATGTTCCTGATTTGCATTACATCAACCGATGGGACAACGAAAAGTTATTTCAACTCATTCATTGACCGCCGAATGGGTGGTATTTACACATCAAGAAATTAAGAGAGCAGCCTTTATTTTATCATCCTGTGCTTTAAACAATAAGAAGTTGTATATATATGCATCTTCATTTTCCTAAACTTCATTGCTAACGATGTGAGAGATTCACAGTGGTGCCTGTAATTACTTGACTATTGTGTTTGCTCTGTTATTCAAAGTAATCGATGAACCTGCTGGCTAATCTGAAATCTTAGCGGGGTCTGGAAGCCGAGATCATCACGAATCGCTCATTCCGCAAAAATTTGAAGCCAATCAGCCCACAGGTTCTGCAAAGATCTTCTAATTCGCCTTCAGAGAGGAAGATGTGGCTGCCAGATATTTGACTTATATTCTGGAATGAGAGACAAAAATGATGGTTAGGCATTGGCTTGATAATGCCATTGTATTCCCCAAGGCAATTGAAGCATGTGTGTCCCATTCTATAGATCAAAAAGTTGAAAGTTTAATTATTTTGTTGTGTGAAAATTGATGGAACAAACCCCAGCCTTCTGATCCAACAGATATTGTCGAACTGTATTTGGCAGAAGAGAAAACATGCAGTTTGGATATGTAGAGCCGAATAGAGAGGGACAGGACTTGAGCCAAAACCAAGTACCTGGCATAATGGCCTCAGAAGAGGAAATAATGCAAACGGACCATCAAGCAAGTATGTAGTCGCGACAAAAACTCCACCTGGTCGTAAAACTCGACTGATTTCAGCAACCTGAGAAAGCACCATGATGTAATGAATGTGAGCATATGACAAAGAACTAAGAGATTTTAAACCGAGTGATGCTTCCTAAGGTAGGATTAATGAAGTGCATACATTGAATAAAGCTTCACTCCTAAAAAGTTCTACTTACGTGTGCTGCAAAACATTAATTTTTACTGAGTATGGAGAAACTGGAGCAATTCCCTTTTGACAATTTTACGCAAAGTTTGGAATTAAGCATAAAGAGCAAGACCAATGTTATACAATCTCCCTTTATATTGATCCGGTTACCTCGTGGGGAACAGAAACCATAAAGAACCAAAAATACTCACTGCTGTTGATGGTGAAGGCCAACAATGTAAAGCAGCACCAGCATGCACGGCATCAATAGAACCTGAAGCAAAAGGAAGTCTAGAGATGTCGGCTCTGACCAATGCCAATTTCCTACAAACAGAAAAGTTGGTCAAAACTGACTCTAGCGTAATGTATCAAGACAACAACAAAGAGAAATTCCTAACAATACAGCGACAAAAACTACAAACTTCAATCATCATTTGATCAGAGTAAGAGTTGGTCTCCTCACTCTTCCGGAAAATTCTCCTCCACCTGAATGAACTCGTAACACTGCTTCAACATATTTTCAGAGTAGTCCAGAGCAATAACTAGAGAGAACAGTCCACTCTTGGCAAAAAGTCTTGAAAAAAGACCACTCCCGCAACTTGCATCAACGATGTTTCCTCCCAATACTGGCTTAAGGAATCCCTTGGTCAATTCAAACTGCAGTCAAAATCTCATGGTCAGTACCTCCCTGCAAAGTGATCAGAGAGGAGTACCACATGCATTAGATACCTAGCTCTAGCCTAAGTTTAATGACATCGAGTCAAATGTGCATCTTTCTGAAGGCATAGGTATGTATTTAGTAATTTTTTCTGGTTGGTGACCACTTTTCTAAGAAACCATTTCCAAGATGGCTACTCCTCGCAATAGAACAAGTCTTGCAGGGCATCCATCATAACAGCAACACAAAAACCAGTTCTGTAACAAATGGCAGTGACAAGCATACACGAAGCAATAGGAGTAACAAAGAAAAGAGTGAAACTAACCTCTTTCTCTGGACCTGGAAAACCACCCCAAACTGAAAAACTTTGACGCCATCCCCTCTCATAGAGATACGATACCAACGGAGTCCTGATGCAACAATTCAATCAGTGGCATGTCACCCGAATGACCATGACTTATAAAAAACCCACCCAGATAATGCCACTGGAGGCAACATTGTGAATTTTTACCCAAGGAATCAGTCGGCTCCAATAAATAACATTTCGCACCTGAAAAGCTCGGTAGAAAGGGCCATGGGTTCGCCATATTCCTTGGTTCCACTGGCCGCTGTAAGATCAAAATGCGTTTCATTGCCCACATAGGTCTTCTTGCAGGTACCACACTCCAAAGTAGACCCGGATGCAGAATCCCTGCAGCAGAATCATGACGGGACGATGAAAACAGCAAAAAGACATTCATCGGCCGAACGTCTTATAATCCATGCAACTTACACAGACAACACCAGATCGCCAGTGAATGTTAGCGGCTCATAACATATGGGACAAGCTAATACATTCTGGTTGCTGCCGAGTTTCTCCTTATCCACAGTAGCTTCCTACACAAATAAAGTTCGGTTTTTCAATCAACAGGAGGTAAGACAAAAGAATTAAAAAAAAAAAAAAAAAACTTTGAACAAACATTTCATCGACAAAGTCAAATGCCCCTGTATGCAGTTTAACGACTAGAAAGAAAATCGCAAAGGACGCCGAAATTACTGTTCTCTTCCATCAGGACAGTACACAATTCAAAAGCCTTCCTCACGAAATTCTTCGGAACAAAATCCAATCTTTCCCGCTCGACGAGCCCTGCCAGAGGCACGCGAACAAGACAAGCTCGAGTTCATCGAGCAAGACTCCCACTCCGGCAGGCATTACCCCATCCCACCAAGACCGCTCGACTACTAGTCACTCAGTCGCCCGCCAGATTCACCGCTCCGATTCCGACTCCTCTCCGCGAGCAAAAAGAAAGTCCACGACACAATCACAAACACGTACCGGCGGCGACGGCGGCGACGGCGGCTGCTTAGTCTCGACGAAGGCCGAGGAGGAGGAGGAGGAGGAGGATGAGGAGGCCCTCACGTTCGGCGCGAGGAGCCGGCGCTGGAAGCTCGTCTCGCCGGGTTTCAGCGCGAACCGCCTCGAGCTCCCGCGTCGCCTCGGCGCGAACACGCTCGCCAAGCCGCCGCCGCAAATGGCGCTCGCCATGGAACTCTCTCTCTCTCTCTCTCTCTCTCTCTCTCTCTCTCTTGCGTGCGCGCGCCGGCGAGCAAACGAACAGGGACACGCACGCGGAGGGAGACGACGGCCGGTTTCCGACCAAGGCGGTGGAATCCGCGATGTTTTATAAAGCAACGGAGGGCGGGTCGAAACGGAATCCTCCGGTCGGGGACGAAACTGCGAGCCACACAAATCACCCGGATCGCGTGATTTTCTTCTTTTTTCTTTTTTTCTTTTTCGCTAACCGATTTTTGTTTTTTGGGCGGCAGTGGCTGTAACTGAAAATTGGGAGCTCACGCTGTCCGAATGAGTTGGGATTTGAGTGCGGATGCCGGGTTCACAGAAATCCCAAAATGGAAGAAATGCAAAATGAATTTTATGAAGTTAAAGAAAGTGCGATTAGCTCATATAACTTTTAAAAAGTATAATTGAGTCTTTAAATTTATCAAATTGATGGGTTTAAATCTTTCCGCGCTAACCGTGTCCAACTTGACTAATGAAAAATGTTGATGTGATTTTTTCTCTATCTTATGTGGCGCTAACGTGATTAAAACAAAATTAAAAAAAAAAAGGCTTAAACAACTCGTTTTTTATTCGAGTATGATTTTTTAATCAGATGCTACTTAAATTATATTTATAAAAGAGGAGGAGTAAGATAGGCAAAATCGAGTGATGATCACTCTTGCCCCATTAGAAAGGGCCATGGATCAACCCCAACTAGTAGTTAGCGACCTTGGCTGGTTGCAGTCAAGGGTCACAACCCTCATTTAGGCTCTCACCTAGGTTGGGCATATCAACATAGGAAAAAAGAATTTATAAGGAAAGCTATATCAACATTTTCTGTTAGTCAAATTGGACATAATTAATAGAATGACTTAATTGCACAAATTCGACTAGTTTAAGATTGAAATGCCCTCTTTAAAAATTTTAAAATTTAATTACACTTTCATAACATATTTTAGGATTTCCACTGCACTTCAACTCCTCAAACTCTTATGCACTAGTCGAGCGACTTAATTCAATGTGCAATTGAAGGTCCCGAGAGTAGCGCTCAAATTGGGGTGGCAAGTTGATATTCTCTACAATAATAAAATAATAGGATTACGCCAGAAATAGGAGGATTGCGCGCGCGGCAAAGACGGGGTCCACGTCGTATTTCGCCGGGCCTTAACTTTAACATGCGAATTATCTCATCGGCAGACTCCTTAAAAAGAAAGAAAAAAAGTTAAAACCTTAAAAGCTTCTATTTAGGGCCAGACCGACTCCAGGCCCATTTGCCTAAAACAGAGCAAATGAACTCATGCGGAAGATGACTCGATTTTTCGAACAACTCAACTCAAAAGTCAAACATACCGGTCTGATCTGCTCAAATCTCCAGTACGAAGGAGGAGTATCGATGCCTGTGACCTTCAAAGCGCCTCAGATGATCCTTCACAAATCTCTCGATCACCCAACAGCCACGTCGTTGGAGTAGATAACAGGGGAAAATCAACTCTGCTACAAAGTCAAGCGGCTGGGGACCAACACCAAGGAGCAACACCAGATCTGCACAGACAGGAAGCCGTATGTTCTCTCAGCTTTGAGCAGCGACCCACCTGTCCGCAAGGAGCCATAGCGTGCATATGCAGGGATGCTCTGGGAAGAATTGTTGATGGGTTTTTACTAAATTTGTAAAGGTGAGATCAGCTGAACAAGCGGAGGCACAACCTTTGGTTGAAACCCTAGAGTTTATTTCCTCGAAGCTCGCCCCGAATAGAACTGAAAAAGAAATTCATATTCACTCCGATTGTAGTACACTGGTGTATGGGGTCCTCAATTCTGATACCCTCAATTAGGAATTGCAGCCACTAATGGACCAGGCAAAATGCAAGCTAAAAGAGAGTTCGAGCCTCTTTTTATCCCACCGTAGCCGAAGCACTAACAAGGTGGCCGACTGGCTAGCAAGAGCACATCGACTAGGGTGCCTCCCTTCAAATTGGGTTTATCAACCCCCATCTGCCCTTTTGGATTTAGTATGTGGTGATGCTTCTGTGGTATTTGCTAAGACTGGTACCTAGTAATAATATTTTCTTTCCCTGTTCAAAAAAAAAAAAGGAGTCAAAAGTCAAACATACCTTTCTTTTTCCGGACCGTTCGGCCTAAGGTCAACACCTCAGGAACGAATCAAGCCTTGTTCGTCTTTTCATCTCCGAAATGGATCTGCCGCTATTGCTTTTTTTTTTTTTTGGGTGGACGTCCCTTTAATGTTTGGGGACTTGAGTCATTAAGTTCACGCCAAGAAAGGCGGCCATGGAGAAAGCGAATGGCGGGGATCATTGGGAATCCTTCCTTTTCGAATTCGTGAGTAATGTGGACGGTTTGTATTTTCCCAGGAAATTCTTGACCGTAGCTATTGTAATTCGAGCTCTGATTTTATTTTCCTTTCTTTTATCACGTACGAAAGGATATGTCTTGGCAAGTTCAAGATTTAAATTCAGTGATTTCCTTTTGGGCCCAGGCATTCCCCGTTAATTGAATAATAACAATTATGGCCCGGCAAAGAGCAACAAGCCCGTCTAGCTCAGTTGGTAGAGCGCAAGGCTCTTAACCTTGTGGTCGTGGGTTCGAGCCCCACGGTGGGCGCTTTTTTTTATTTTTTTAATACATATAACTAGCTTATTCCCTTGAAAAATGCATAATTTTATTTGAAGACGATACGAAAGGTTGTTTTATCTTGAAAACTAACTTTGTAAATGGTCAATACCCTTCATAAATCAATTATCATGATGATAAATGACTTATCAAACTGTTACTATCAATTCTCCACTATCTTCAATAATTGTTCTTGAACCATCACGAAACCTACACGAAAAAATATGACCAATTCATCGACATTTCTCGAGTTTTCGTGAGAACTCATTTGACAATCATTTTTATTTTATACCCATAAGACTTGCCTTTTCTTATTTTATTTTGAAGTTGTAGAACTTTACAATCAATTCCAATGAGGTTATGGTTCAATTAATTTGAAATCTATTATATAAATACAAATTAATTCTAAATTTTTAATTTTACTAATTTAGTTCTTAATCTTTGCACGATACATTGAAATGGCATGCAAATTTAGGATTAAAGTAGTCTAATTAAAAATTTTAAGATTGAAATAATGTATCTATGATAAGTTTAGAACTAATATGATAAATTTTCGAATTCGAGTAAAAGAAAAGAAATAGGTCACAATGATATAACATCAGTCGTTAGAATGTCCCTGATATTATTGTGCAAAATAATTGCAATTTTAACTGTGGCAAACCATGCTCTCACTTTCGTTATCGAGTCAATTCGGACTTAAAACAATTAATAATTATGGGTGGTACACAGAAATTGATGGGTAGTTAATTAAAAAATATCATTTATCTGCTTCCTTTTCCCTACCAAAAATCGACCCAAAATGCCACGTGTGGGCGCGAACGGCCGGGATTAAAAAAGAGGCCTCGAAATTCATCATCCTCTCTCGCTGTCGATCTCGCTGACAATGATGGCGTAGCCTTCGATATTTCCTAATAGTTTCGCTTCTTTTTTTTTTTGTTCACACGTGTAAACTTCATCTGGTCCTCTGCCGACAAATCCGCTAACGTCACAGCGCGTCCCTCGTTTCCTTCCGTCACGGTTTATCCTCGTTGTCTCATTTCCTATTGAAGTAAAAATGATGGTCGGCTGGCTAAGGGTATTTGATCCTTCCCTGATCTCTAAGCAATGAATGCGAAATATAAACCAAGAATAAAAAACGAATATTCGAAAGTGATAATTATAGATTTTACGGGACTATCGCAAATTGTTCTCAAAATTTAAGATATTAGATTAATACGTGATTTATTATTTAAATATTATAACAATCTTCCTCATGCTTAGTCTAGTATTTTGCCTAGTATTAAGTATGGAAATTTAGTTGAAGAGGCAAATGAAGTCTAAAAAAATTTAAACTCATGACCTTTAACTCGATATATAATGTTGAGTGGTCTTGGACCTTCTCACCCTAAAAGTTAACTTATAAAATGACCATTAGTCACTTCCAACCTCAACAATCTCCCTCTCGTACATCGAGTCTAGGTCGAAGACACAACAATTCGTATCTCTACTATATGACTATTCGGAGTCGGCAACTAAACTTGAATACCATATAAGAATTTGTCCCAACCAATTATTCTAAAAATTTAAGATGTTAGATGAATGCGTTGTTTAATATTTAATTACTTTAATATTTCTCCTCATGCTTAGTCTAGTCTGTAAAATCTCATATGATATCAGAGTTGAAAATTCTGAGTTTAAATCTTTCTAAAAAGCCTTATTTATCTTCCTAATTACATATTTATATGCTTAGTGCTAGGCAAACAGACCATATTAAGCGTGATGGAGAGAGTATTAGAGTAATTAAATATTAAACCACGCTTTTATTTAACGACTTAAACTTTTATAATAATTTGTTGTGGTCCCACAAATTCAAATAATAGCCGCAAGAAAATATGCAATCGAACCCCGACTCTAAAAATACTAAGTATGAAAATATATAATAAATAAATGTATTAAATAATGTAAATAAGGGGTCTAGAAATATTTGATAAGTTATGAGATGAAGGCATTGCACAGATAATTATTCCCTATGTAAATGTAACTCATATTAATATAAGGCAAAACGGATTTAGGATTCTTTGGCTAGACAAAAAATGATAATTTTGAGATATAATTTAGGATGAATTCACAACAGCTGTCGTGCCAAACTTCACGAGAGGTTCCAAAAGTGCTTAGCGGTTTTAATTTTTGCAACTTTAATTTATTAGGCTTGATCTGATGAATCTTTTAGCGATGCGATAGAGAATTTTCACCAAACCATTACACACAACAATTTCTTACAAGATTTTGGTACAAATGTTTATTTTGCAATTTAGAGCAGGTGATACAAGGAGTATATGGTGGGGTTAGGGTTTAGAGATTGTTCGATTTATTCGGGGTACTCTGAATTTCATCTAGTGAATTTTTGCTTCTCCTCTGTCAATGAAGATAAGCCAAATAAATTTCTCTTGACCTCCTTTTCTAGTCTGCCAAACAAAGACAGCGACGTTGTGTGCTGTGGTTACTCTATTTTTCCTCTAAAGTTAGGTAAAAATTAGATAGAGAAAGGAGCGAGGTAACAGATGCAATCATCTTTTCCTTGCAAGGCCCTATCCAAAAGCCGAAGGGATTCTACAAATGGAAAGGAAGCGAACAGTGTCACGAGGGGGATGATTCTATTATAAGCAAAGTGGATTTGTTGAATTAGCTTTAGCTGGATATCCCGTCGTCATTCCACATGACTTGTCAACTAATAATGGTCAGGATAATGATCTTGGCAGACCAGCAACACTTATGTTACATTTTTCTATTTAACCACTAAGGTTTAGAATATATGTGAGGGAATCATAACCTAGGAAACGCAAACTTATGATAAAACCCGAGGAATCTCTAAAAGCTGTTCGTTGGGTGCGTTCCAAGTTATGTTCCCCGCTTGCGTGGGTCATGGCGACGGCAAATTTTTGAAATTGAAGATTTTCTGCACCTAATACTACTTTCTTTAACCAAAAGATAATGACAGATTTAGCAAAAGTCACCTAGAAAGTCCATAATGTGCTGCAACTAATAAGGACACCAGAGCATCTATGATGCGAAAAAGTTCCCGTTTTAGGAGGACATTACTTGAAAAAGGTTGATTAATAACTAATTAGGCATGGATTGTCCTAATCGAATAAGTTGAATGAGTCGACTAATTAGCAAGGATTTTGTAGAAAGCGATTGGAGGATGCTTGAATTAAAGTATTAGTTATGTTTAGAAAGTCTTTTTATTTATTTATTTATAGAACTTGCAAAAGAAATTATGTCTTCAATGTTCAATGTGCATTACAATACGTGATTGTAATGGTGCATCTTAAAGGGTTTTAGCTTTTGGGGTGTTTGAAATTTCATAATGGTCACACTTCAATCTCATTGTAGAAAAATTGAATAAGAAATTATATGACTACTTTATATTGAGTATACTTTTTCTTAATTAATAATGAACTGTTTGGAACCTTTTGACCATTTGAATAATTCCCACTGATTATAGCAATCCCTACTTCTACACACAAGGTAATTACTGAAGACATACAAATCAAAACTCCTAGAGGCAATCTTCATACCTTGCTTGGGAAGGGGAGAAAGTTTAGTAAAGGAAGAGAATACCATACTATACCTCGTTTATTTCTCACAAAACTTTGTGAATTCTTCCTCATTTTCCACGCTCATTTTCCATCTTCCTCATCCCCTGGCTTATGAAACAAAACTTTAAGAGAATGTACAAATATGATGAATCATACCCAAGCACCGAGCAGAGAAAAGATGAGTATCGCTCAAGCGACATTTTGGGATTTCCTATTATACTTGAATGCTCCAAAATAGTATTGAGGGTGGAAAAGGGGAGGGTATGGTCTCTTTATAGCTGTGAACTGAGTCCATGCTAGGATGGGAAGCTTTTTGGCACATGCCCTTACTTGATGAAAGGATTGCTTTCTCATGTGGGAAAGTTTGAATGTTGGAGAGAGATTGGCAATTTGGCATGATGGTTCTGAATTTGCCCGGCAGGCCACATGGGTGCCTAAAAGAGGGAAGGAATTGTATTCGTGGAAAGGGTCATGGGGAGGAATCTTTTTGACAAGCGATCACCTTTGTTGCCTTTACCCTACCATTTTCCTTGGATCAACCCACGCAAATCTCTCCACTTACCTAATATGGCACCATCAACCATACAGAAAAATAAATGAGGCATCTTATTCATACACCAGCTAAAGCACTTCTCACATGTTCTAACAGTTGATGATGAGATAAATGTTGGGTAGTCTTAGACCTTTCTCACCCCAAAAGACAACTTAAATGGTAAGACTTTTTCTTACACTTACAAATCAATCACTAGTCTCTTTCATAATTGATATGAAAAAAAACTCTAATAATTTCCCCCTCACATATTAGGTTTTAGGTCAAAGCTGTAGCAACCCATGTCTCTCGAGTGACCGTTAGATTTAGACTTATTGGTAACTTAGACTTTGATATTGGTGTTGGATGGTTTTAAGTTTCGTCCCTAAAAAATATCTCAAATGGTGAGATTTTCGCTAGTCCCTTCTACAATTAATGGGGGATAAACTCCACTAACAGATTGTCAAGTTAAGATTTTTAGACTACAACACAATTGTAAATTCGAGTCTTGATTTACACGACTTTTAAAACCACTCTCAAATTTTCTTGCACTCTTGTGATTGGCTTGCTGTCGGATGGAGAGATATAGAAGTGGTTGGATGCCTTAAGAGGTCTGACTGTCGACCATAAAGAGGTTGCGAATATTTTTATGTGTGAGAGGATTAAAGTATGTTCAATTCTTTTGTGTTTTTCAAGAATGAAATGCTTCACAAGGTTGTGTGTAATAACTACTTATATATGATAAAACATTTTTTTGGACAATAAAATGAAAGGACTTTTTTTCATTTCATTCCAACGGGTAGTGGATTTTGGCGAACCAAGCTCGATACATAAAAGGAATGGGAAGACATTCGTAGTGAGGGAAGAGTCATACTTCGGCAGAACAAATCAAGACCTTCTTCGTTGTTTTGCTTTTCTTGTTTGATGAAAGCCTAGAGGTCAATTAGACATGATATTCTAAGAAGCGAGTGCATCATGAACTGATGTCCAAAAAAGAATATCTAAGCATTGCGAATTCTTTCGATCACAATGATGAAGTGAGTTAAGATTGCCCTAATAGAGCTTATGTTCTAAGAAGAAAATGATACTTTGCTCTAGGTTTCATTTTTTTTTTCACTTGACAAGGCTGAATATGGCTCTTTTATGAGCGGACTTCCTCCACTTCAAGATTTTGTATTTGAGGGAAAATGGAAACAATTATTTAGTGAGAATGCCGTGACCTACTAATTGTTCTTGCTTCGTTTGGGGCATGGATCCATATCATGAAGACGATAATGAGTATTGCCTTTTTAGATACACCTTTAAGAGTCTTGCCAAGAAGATGAAAGAGGAAAGCCCTCGAGAACTCAATGTTTCAAAAGTATGTAATGTACGCATATAATTGATTGTAAACAATAATTACGGGAGTTAGGAGAAAACATTTTGAATTATCTAGGTATGTGATAATTTATACATACATGTAGTAAAATTAATTTGGTTACCCACATCATAATAGAATCTATTATCATATTTATATAAACAAAATGTGCGAAAGAAAACTGTAGAAAATTTTAAATGGCAATGAATGTTAGTACTCAAATCTTTTATTTAGGAGCTCGACAACAAAATAAAAATCACATTTCAAGTGTTATAAATACAGAAAAGGAACAAAAAAAAAAAAAAAAAAAAAAGCCTAGGCACACATTTGCTTAATGCATGCCATGATCGAACTCAACTGAAATTCTTTTTTAAATGCCATTTTTCCTATATATTTTTGTTTCCTTTCTCGACCAAATAACCTATCGATAGACATCGAGCTTCAAAACATCTAAAGACCATGTTGATTAATAGCAACATCGCTTCATCATAACGCCGACATGTAATTAAAATCCCTTTATTAAGATAGAGGGCAACATTGAAAGGGGGAAATCACTCTGTTATTTTATTTTTCATGACCTGCTTAAATTTCCAAGCTTGGCGGAAATGAACGAGAAAATGAGCGCGGAGGGATTGACCGACGGTAGCCGGTTTAAGCGCCCCCAAGACACGGGCTTATCCAGATAAAACCTCATCCCATGCATCGTTGGGACGCGATGATTGGTCCATTTAGTGCTCTAATGGCCGGTTAAACCGTTCCACGGCCACCGCCATCTGGCGGTCAGCTCGTCCGCACGTGCTCCGCGTACGACGAAAAGACCGTTCGGACCGCAATATGAGGCCCTCCCTTAGCATCATCAATCACCATGTCGTGTCGTCTCGTCCGTATTCGAAATTTCAACATTACACTACTCTCTCCTTCTCTTCTTTTTTCAGGTCGTCTCCCCAAACTGCCCCTGGACGTCCCGCGCGAGATTCCCGCGCGTCCAGACCGCGAGGCCATTCTCGTCATTTCGACGCCTCATTTTCGAAAAAAGAAAAAAGAAAAACATTTTATCGGACTGCACGAAAAAGAAAAAGAAAAAAAAAAAGAAAATCGGGGCGTTTTTGTTTGGTCGTTTTTTCTCCTCTCCGTCGTCGCCCTCGCCCGCAACAGAACAGAGCGACCCTTTTAAGACTTGCGTTTGAAGAGAAATCTCTCTCTCTCTCTCTCTCGCTCTGTCTTTCTCTGTTTCTACCCTTTGGCCTCTTCTTCTTGGTTTTCGATAGTTTGTTTACACTGTCTATGTTTCGGGTCCGAGCTTCGGCTTTTCGAAGCGCTGAATTCGCTGCCGATTGGTGTGCTCCGCGGCTCGCCGGCGGGAGGGGGGGAAGTAAAGCATTCGGAAGACGGGAATTTCAATTCCTGCTGCGGGCGCGGGGTGAGAGCCAGGGCTAGAGAGAGAGAGAGAGGGAGGGACAGAGGGACAGAGGGAGGGGGCGGGACCGAGAGAGCGGGAGGTTTTGATGGAGAGGAGCACTCCGGTGAGGAAGCCCCACACCTCGACGGCGGATCTGCTGACGTGGTCCGAGGCCCCGTCCCCGGACTCGGCCCGACCCGGGTCCGGCTCTTCTCGCCCCGGTGCGCGTCCCCATCAGGTAGTCCCTCCCGGTTTGCTTCTTCTGGGTTCTGAGCGATTCTGCTTGGCGTGCGTCTTTTTCTTTTTCTTTTTTGTTCTTTCTTTCTTTTGTGGGTTTGGATTGTGCAAGAACGTGATGAGGTTTCTGGGTCTTTTGTTGCTTGGGTCATGGGGGGATGTGTGGTAGCCGTCGGATGGGATCAGCAAGGTGGTGTTTGGAGGTCAGGTGACTGACGAGGAATCTGAGAGCTTGAACAAGAGGTGAGATCCGATTCCATTTCGCTCGAATTTGGTAGAGCTCAGCTTCATTCATATCGTCACTTTCACGTAGTGGATAATACTTTTGCCCCCCCCTTTTTTTTGAATTAACTTGTATGCAGATTGCATTCTCTTCGTTTACTACCATTTTCGCATTTATCTCCTCTCTCTTTTTGCAAACTTTTTATTGTTGTATATATTTAATATATATATTGTTTCATTGCGGTTTCAGATGTTGAATTCTGGGTTCTATAAGTTCAGTTAGATGCGGTTGATCTCATTGCACCGGAATCTTGACACAAGCGAGAAGATTCCTTTTTTTTTTGTTTTCTGAGCAGAATAGGATAAATGCATAGCGTTCGGATCTTTGTGATGTAAGGTAGATTGGAATTTAGAATTTTTATCTTTGGATTTGGATTTGGATTTCTCATTTTCTTATAGGGTGTCCCTTTTCCTTCTAAATAGCAAACTAAACAAATTATCTTGGGAGTAATTTTTGGGTTGTTGAGGTGCGGCTTATAATCGACCAAGAATTGAGATTTGAGTGATGATTGACAACTATATCTTTTTTTGAGTGCTATAAGATCTATACTTGGATTAGTATATAGAGGAAGGAGAGGTTCCTGACTTAGAAGGAAGTCCAGAAGGTATGTGAGGACAAATACATGAAGTTGGAAACTCTAAGAATAATCAAATGCTACTTGTCAGAACAATGTTTTTCTCTTGCCATTTTACTACTCTCTCTCTCTCTCTCTCTGACTTTTACTTCAGATTGTGCCAATCTCACATTAATTTTAAAAACTTATCTAACTATTTACACACACACACACACACACACACACACACACATTAATCCTTACAATAAGTGCGAGTACCAATTCTAGTTCAGCATCATGTGATTATTATACTAAATTAAATTTGCTTTTTCTTCTGGTATAGGCTACAAACATCTTTGGTTGTCCATATTAGCATGTGATTATAAATTCAGAAGGTGACATGAAGTTTGATTAGCCACACTACCAAGTAGAAAAAATTCCGTGTTTTTTACGCCATCCAACTTCAGTGGGTGTCTCATTATAATTTCTTTTAATAGGAAAAAAAAGGTTGGAAGGGGCAACCAACATTTACAACCCCCTGAGATTGGCATCCTATTTGATCCACGAGGTTAGGACGTATTGACTGTGTTGAGGATACAATTACCTAAGGTGGCTTTCTTGTCATAAAAAAATATTGTGATAGGAATTTCTAGTCTAGCTTAAGTCCAAATGAATGGTTTAACTGTTCCTTTAATAAAAATTACTTCATGAAGTTCATAAAAGAAGTGTTTGGAATTAGGCAAAAGCCTTTCTCCAAGAAGATGAACAAACTCTACTTTGACAGATCAATTAGTTTTCATGGGTATGGTAGGACTCATCTCTGAGTTACTTTGGGCTCAGGGGAAATACAGTTGATTTTCAGGATTGCTACCCCACGAAGTCCTTGTTGGATGCTGCAAGTATCTGATGCCATTCAAGATAAATTAAATTTGGCTAAATATGCTTTATACTGCATTCTAAAATCTTTGTTTCTCTTACTGTGAATTCTGAATAGCTTATAATGTGCACTGGTCCTTTTTAATAAATGAACTCGATTTACAAGATCAGTGTTAGGCAATGAGTTCTTACTATTAGTGGCCACCAGCAATTTATGACTATGCAGAAAATGCAAAATTTTATTTTTTTACTGATAAGTGCTGTGAAAATGTTTGGGCATATCTATATGTATATATTCCCATTCATTCATTCATGGTTCCTTTCTTTCCTTCCTTTTTTCTGTACATTGAAGCCACTTTTTGCAACTTCTAGGAAACCGTGTTCGGGTTACAAAATGAAGGAGATAACTGGAAGTGGCATCTTTTTGGATAGTGGAGAAACTGATCCGTCAGAGTCTGGCAATATTACTCCTAACAACAGAACAGGAATCCGAATGTACCAGGTACTTCTGTTTTCTGTTTTCCTTTTTTTGGCCTGAGACAAATGTACCAGGTCCTAATTCCTGCATACTTAATCTTAAATCTCCATGGTGATTCCTAATTTACTTTGACTTCCTCTGTAAAACATTACTAGCAAGCCCTTGCTGGAATCAGTAACATCTCCTTTGGTGAGGAAGAGAGCGTTTCTCCGAGAAAACCAACTACTCTGCATGAGGTTGCAAAACAACGCGAATTGAGTGGGACGCTGGAAAGTGAGTCGGACGGGATGTTGAAAAAGCAGATCTCTCATGCTAAGTCCAAAGAACTTAGTGGGCATGACATATTTGCACCTCCACCTGAAATCTTGCCCAGGACGGTGGTTTCACACGCACACACAATGCATCAAGATATGGGAGAACCTGCACCACGTAATTTACGCACATCTGTCAAAGTTTCTAATGTAAGTGACTTTGTTGTGTTTGTCCTTACTCTTACCTCTGTCTTAAGCATGAGAAAATAGTTATGTGGCAACTGATACAGCATGTCAGTTGAAAGTAACCACCTCCCCTCTTCCTTGGTGGCTTTGAACCTGGGTAGTTCTATATTCAATGAAGACATGCTATTATTGGTTGTCACATTGGGATAGAAGTCAACCACATGACGTTTGATACGTATTGAAGTTTTTTCTCATCAAGTAGGCCTAGTAAAATGCAATATTTGAGAAGCTTCGATGGAATTAACCAATGATTATCCATGATGCTTCTTGCAAGCATAGCACTATATTGATTCTTTCTCTAAATCATTCTTCTGAGGTATTCTTGGATCTAGAATGACCTGACTTTAATACTTTTACATGGATCAGCCTGCTGGAGGACAGAGCAATATAATGTCCACTGAGGAACCTGTGCTGAAGACGGCAAAGAAGATCTATGACAAGAAATTTACTGAACTTTCGGGAAACGACATCTTCAAGGGCGATGTGCCTCCATCATCTGCGGAGAAACCACTAAGTGTGGCGAAACTGCGCGAGATAAGTGGCAACGACATTTTTGCTGATGGTAAGGTAGAATCTCGGGACTACCTGGGCGGCGTGCGCAAACCGCCTGGTGGTGAGAGCAGCATCTCATTGGTTTGATAAGATACGGCCTGGACCAACTATTTCACGTGATAGTCTTGTGTCTGGATTTTCTTCTGGTTCTTACTGTGAACATATTCTGGTATTACTCTCCTTTCATTAAATTCGTCGAGGGATACGGCAAACTTCATTCCAGTATTTAACATGATTGGCTAGAGATGTGACCGATGTGCTAATTGGTGTTATGTGTTCATACTTGCGTTTGGTTTAGCGATTGTCCTAATTTTCTGCAAGTTCATCTACTGCAATGAATGGTTGCGTTTGTCCGTTCCATCTTCTTACTCCCTGTGTAGTGTTAAATCTTGATTTCAATACATTTCATTGGGATACAGTGATTATCGATTCCATTCTGTTTTCATCCTGTGCTGCCAAGTGATTTATGGCAATTTTTTGTAGTTACATATAGGATGTGGAACATTCTCTTGTTAAAATCCACGTCAAGGGAAATTGAGTATGTACTCCCTTTCATTTAGCAGCCATTCTCCACCTCGAGATCGCTGGGCCAACCACCTAAGGTCTTAATTCAATAAGATGTTATCAATGCTTGATTGATGCATTCTGCTAAAATTTGACAGCTACAGCAAACAAATCATTGCTGAAGTATCATTAGGAATGGTTGTGGTCAAAATTTACTTGGATAATGTGATATCATAACCTTTTTTTGGGGTGGGGTGAGCAGTGTCGGCAATCTTCTTGGATGTAAGCATAGGAGTTCTACATTTATGGCGTACTGTCATAACTTTATGTTCATAGAGATTTATCCGAAAAGATTGAACTGTTGGTTTAAATCATGAAAAGGGAATGCTGAATTTTTGAGAATGGAGTGAGGGCCAAGCTATAAGAGGAAAATCCGAAACACTGGAGGGTTTACAAATCCTTTTCGATGAACTAATATCTTCAGTTCATGCCCTTAATATCACATTCAACTTCTGAAACGTGCTCTTACATTTTTATATGGATTTCCCATTCTCCGTTCATCTTACCTTCCTAATATATAGTCTAGACATCTTACCCTTCCTTGACTGTTCTGTGCACAGTTGAATCGCCATTCATGCAGTACAATTGTAATAATTATTACTAATTAATAAACAATACCCATTATATTGGTTAATTAATATAATATAATCATTACATAAGCAAATTGTTCTCATGATTAATACTATCCAATCACGCAGGGCGCTAAGCTATTATGTATAATAGCTATTAGAGTTTCAGCAGTAATAGGCATTATAACGTTATACTTACTACTGCAAGCTGATATTGTAATGCGTCAAAGAGGAGTAATGTAATAATCGTTGCCACAACCAAAGCGTCCTCTTGTGGCTTCTGAATCTTTGCTTGTCATGAATATAAGCTCACTTTATCATAATACACTCATCTACGAATATAGAAAGTACCACTGGAGATATTTATTCATTTGCTAGAAGCTATAGTTCCTCTTGCAATTTCATATTACTGGGTTGTCTCCACCTCTGGACAATGGCCACACTAGTGAGCGGCCGGATGAGCCGATAACACCTGAGAAACCATCTTCATGGATGGCCTGAGTTGCGGATTGGTGGATAAACAAGCAATTGCGAGCTTGAAGATGACTAGAAGTTCATCCTCAGTGCTTGGCATTGGAGCTGGTAGGCGTGGATCCAGCATATCTTTCAGGACTGTCACAATCTCCTTATCCGATTCAGCTAATAGGGATGAGATGGTTTCGCCTGGATGTTTTCCATGGAACACCTGTATTGCCATGACCCCAAAGCTGTACACGTCGCATTTCTCAGTCACTCTCATCGTGTAGGCAAGCTCTGCACATAAGAAGAAAATGCATTATTACTGGCAGATTATTACTTTTTAAGCTCACCATAGAGGACTAGTAGATATCCATGGAGTTACCTGGTGCAATATATCCATATGTCCCAGCAACAGTGCTCCAATTCGACGTGTCCAGCTTGAGAAGCTTGGCTGTGCCGAAGTCAGAAACATGGGCCTCATACTCAGAATCAAGCAAGATGTTGTTGCTTGATATGTCTCGGTGAACAATGGGAGGCACACAGTCATGGTGCATGTAGGACAGAGCATGAGCTATGCCTCTCACAATATTTGCCCTCCTATCCCAACCCAACTCTTTTGCTTCTCCGTCATCGCTCAGGGTTGCAGACAGGTTTCCTCTTTCCAGATACTCATACACCAAGAACGAGTGTTGGGGATGTGAGCAGAAGCCACGGAGTCTCACGATGTTACGGTGTCGTATTTCTGTCAATGCCCTTATCTCATTCTGAAACTCCTTCTGATTCGTTTGCCCGCTATCAGACATCTGATGAAGCTTCTTCACAGCCACCACATCGCCTGATCTTAGCTTTGCTCTATAGACCCTTCCATATCCTCCACATCCAATGCAGTATCTCTCGTTAAAATCCTCAGTCGCCGCAATGATTTCCTCGTGCGATATCCTTCCATCGTAAGTAGATATAGAAAACATATTCTCTCTCTCCTGTGCTTGCTCCACTTGTCGGCGGTCCTTTCTTCTATGCAAAATGTAGTATACTCCGACGAAAGAAAGCAGGAGAAATGCTCCAAGTATGAGGAAGACAATGAGAAACACTTTCTTAACAGTGTTGGATTTTTTCTTCTGCGGCTCCGATTGACTACAAGGCTGAAGTCCATCAACATTTCCACATAATCCAGCGTTGCCTTGTAATGCTTCTGTTGGAGCATCTTGGAACGCCGTGGTGTTTGGAACCGGACCCTGAAACTCATTGTAGGATATGTCAACCGTGGCCAAACCTGGCATATCCTCAAAAATTGCGTATATAGGGCCCGAAAGATTGTTGTGTGAGAGGTCAAGTTTCACTAGACTTTGCAGATTGCTGAATTGTGCAGGAATCTCACCGATCAATGAATTATTGTTCAAGTCTAGCTTGGATAAGTGAGTCAGCATCCCGATCTGGCTAGGAATTTCTTGGCTTAATCGGTTGTTGCTCAAATCCAAGAGGACTAAGTCTGCCAACTGCCCGATACTCTCTGGGATAGACATGCTTAATCTATTCCTGGACAAATCCATCATTTGAAGACCAGATAGGGATGCGATCTTCGGACTTATACTGCCAGAAAGTTGATTCCTGCTCAAGTTCAACCTCACCAAATAGGTCAATTTCCCGAGTTCCTTTGGAATCTCGCCAACTAAACCATTGGAAGAAAGATCGAGTCCTTGTAGTTCAGTTGCGTTTCCGATCTCAGGAGGCAAGCTACCAGTGATGTTGTTCCCAGCAATTCGTAGAGTCCGCAGACGCTGACAACTTCCCCAGTTGGCCGAGATTTCTCCATAGAACTTGTTGAAACTTAAATCTATAAAGTCCAAGTTCGGGTAGATGCCAAAACTGTCGGATATGTTTCCAGTGAGTTGATTCTCCTCGAGGCGTACCCTGAGTAAGCTTGTGCAATTTCTCAAGCTTTTGGGAATGAAACCTGTGAGGTTGTTGCCACCCAAGGTGAGATTGCGAAGTGATCCACCTCGGCACAAGTTATCTGGTATGAAGCCAGTGAATTGGTTCGTATCTAATTGTAGCACCACCAAGCTCATCAAATCCCCCAGGAATCTAGGAATGGATCCAGAAAGTTGGTTCTCGCGGAGGAATAAATATTTCAGTTTAGTCATGTTGCCTAGAGAAGAAGGAAAAGGGCCACTGAGCTGATTCATACTCAGCTCCAAATCGATCATAGCTCGAAGGTTTCCCAACTCATCAGGAATGTCATCAGAAAGCATGTTGCCATACAGATAAAGAAGGGTAAGCTCTGTCAAATTGCCTAATGTCGAGGGAATTGAACCGGTAAGATTATTGTAGTGTAGGGCGAGTCGACGAAGAAGTTTCAAGTTTCCCAGCTCCGGTGGGATAGAACCAATTAGTTCATTATCATATACATGGAGTTGGGTTAGTTTCGTCAATTTCTCGAATGTGGGAGGAATTGGCCCTGTTAGGAAGTTGGTATCCATGTAAATCTCCTCCAAGTTTGTCAAATTCCCCATTTCAATAGGAATGGGACCTGAAAATGAATTGTTATAGATGTAAAGTCTAGCGAGGCTACTCAAGTTGCCCAAGGAAGAAGGAAGATATCCATTCAATTGGTTTGAGTACAAGGCAAGCTCGTTCAACAAACGCAACTGACCTATTTCATCAGGGATAGAGCCATTCAACTCGTTAGAGAGCAGGTGTAACACCTCAAGCTTCATGAGATTGCCAATCTCCCGTGGTATTTTCCCAGATAATTGATTAAAGGAGAGATCAAGGTAAGTGAGATTGGTCAAAAGACCGACTTGAGGCGGAATACCACCGAAGAGTTCGTTTATGTACATGTCTATATAGGTTAGATATGGCAAAGACGAGAATGGGAACTCATCGAGTGTACCTTTAATGTTCGAATTGGTGAGATTGATTCCAATCACGCTTTTGGCTGGGTTACACGAGATGCCGTGCCAACCGCACGGGCTTGACACTGTTGCATTGGAGCCGGTAGCATTTTGAGGAGCAAGAGTCCATGGAGATAGAGAAGAGGTGGATAGGTTTTGATTTAGAAGGCTGGATTTCCATTTGAGAAGGGCTTGTGCTTCTAGTGTGGAGGCATAAACAGGAATTGCACCATGTGGAATGATGACAAAAAGTGCCATGAAAAGGGCAAAGGAGGCTGGAAGATTCACTGTTGTCTCTAATCCTGGTGAATCCATGATTTCTTTTGTTTGTTCTGGAGGTTGACGATCAACCATGAGGCATATATGTAAAGCTTGGTTACTCTGTTTCTGTCATTCTCCAAGTCCATTCACAGAAGGCCAATTTTCAAAGATCTCCGATTTCCTGCTTGTTCAATGGTGCTGATTGTGATGATTCAGATGTTGACATTCGGGCCAATGTGTGATAACGAGAAGTAGTCTGATCGAGGGTAGAGTTTCATATGGTTGGAACAAGGTATTTGACTTTGACTCAAAGCTTCCTAAGCTCTGCTCTCTTTAATTGATGCTTTCTCTGGTTTTCCTCAACGTGGAGGTGCGTACGGCCAGATACTGCTATTTTAAAGATGATAAATCGTTCATAGCCAGTCAATATCGTCTTGCTCAGACTTTGTGGCTGCAGGACGCGAAATTTGTCTGAGAGCATTTACTCGATAAATTAAATAATTGTTTTTTTAATACCAAGTGGATCTGCTCTTCGGATGTTGTATACGGCCTAGTTCTTCCTTTCTGGAAGCACTTATGACGGAATTGCCGTTCCAAGCAGTCGACTGGGAGAGGTTGAAGTCTACCATGGAATACATGGATTCTAAGTCTAAAAAACACCCTAAACTTTTATTTCCATATAAACCCACAGTTTAATCACTCCTTTACTGAATCTCGCGGTTTAAAATTTACATTACTCCAAATTCATGGCCTAATTCCTAAAATTACTCCGATTAATGAACAACGAGTTCAATTATTTATTGAACATTGTAAGATGAAGCTACTCCGACTTGGCGAGATCCTTGCAGCGTGTAGACGCAATTTTTTCTCTCCTCTCTTCCTTCCTGTTATTGTCACTGTTTATGTTTGTTTTTGCTTTTACGTTTCACATGCATCTAATGAAAGGAGAAAAGAGTGCGGATTACATCGGCCAACGCATGGTAAGGTAATGTAGGCTGAGCTTTTACCAGTTAATTCGCTTCTCTCAAATTTTATTGGAGGACAAGTCTAAATTTAAAGGTGATTGGAGAATCTTCTTGAAGGTTTTGCTCTTATAAATGTCACATCTATACTTGTTCAACTTTTTTATTTTGAATGAAGAAAGTGTTGGGGATATCAAATCTAGGCGTGCACCACCAAATGGCAAAGCCATAGTAAAGATGGAGATTTTTTGGTGAAAGGTAATCATAATAAGCTATAACCAATATTTACAACAAAAACGACACCAAAACATACACTCATAATGAACAGAGGCATAATGAGTGGAAGGGTGCCAAAAGAAGAAGAAGAGGGAAGCTAACAAGGCACAAAAATGTGGTTGAGCCGCACAACTACGGCCACATCCAAAAGATGGACCAAACAAAGAAGGCGACCGGTCAGCCAAACAATGGCAACCCAAGCCAAAAACCAAACAAAACGTTATCGCCCAAATGGAAAGGAAGAGACAACCGGCAGGAATCAAGGTCAACACCGAAACATCAGGAATGCGAAGCACAATAGTAGACCCTCCTGCACCACCACTCCAATTTGGAAATACTACGGATGCGCCAGAGTAGAAGAGAAGATGCAAGGGTCTATCCCCTAGCTACGTTGAAGTCTCCTGTTTCTTGGGTTATCTTCAACATTCGAGAAGGTTAAAGCCTTATCCTTAACCACTTTTAGTAAAGATGGAGATTTCATTGTATGTTTATTACTAAATATGGATTCGGTGATTAGTTTGCTGTTTTTATAATTTACTTTTTGAGCGTGTTTTGATGACATATTTTGTTATTTAGAGCTTATTTTGTTTTGAAGCTGTTTATGATTTGTCTTGATTTGGAGTTGGATTAAATTATTTTTCTCTTGTATTTATGTGGGTGGGAATGAATGAAATGTTATCTTGACCAAAAAGAAAAAAGGTGAGAAAGAAGAACGGGCAATAGCAAACTTAGTCATGGTCACCGTCCAGGTCTGTATATATTATTTGGGGAACAACCCCATCCCTTCATAAAATAAAGGACGAAGCTTTTAATTAAAATAAACCATTTTCAGAAATGTGTTAGTCGGATAATACCTAACAATAATGAAAATAACCATGAGGCTTAATATATCATGAATGTACCCAGCTGGATTTCCTTCAGGATCGGTCTAATGAGCTTAATAAAAATAGCAAAATAGATCCTAAATTGAATCCATCACTCTCCTCTATTCTTAAAATCTGAAACGGTAATAAAAGGGGCGAGCAAACGGCTCGGGTAAGTGATAATCACCACTGCTGTGAAATCAAGTAACGAACAATGGAGTTGTACAATAGCATGCATATGCAGGAACTGCACCTCGTGAAATGACTGCAAGCATTGCGAGAAGGGCAACGGGAGCTAGAAGATGTCCTCCTCCCTTTAAAAGCTTTTTGCCAATCCTTGATTTTCTGGTGTGGTTTTGGAGCATATATAAAGCTGCTCTGTCTCTGCCATTGTTCTCTGATCCGTTTAGAAAAGGCCAGCTTTCAAAGATCTTCCATTTCAGGATTTTGAACGCTTCTGATCATTAAGTTTCAGCTATTGACAAACCGTCTATTTCGTTTATACAGAGCCTCATGTTTGCTGAAGTAAGTGGTTGACTTGACTCCACCTCACTTAGTTCTTTTTTTTTTTCCAATGGGAAACAATCTTTTGCTTGCTAACCGACCTTTGACAACTGGAATGCTTGCATGACCAGGCAATAATTAGTGAGAAGAATATACGGAAGAAAAGTATACGGGAGTGGTTACGTCTCCACTTGGACTTTTAGAACGGGAATAGTTACGTCTCCACTTGGACTTTTAGATTGTAGCACCAGTAATTTGACCAAGAGCATGGGTTTCCTTTGACTTCTTCAAGACTTGGGCACTCCTAGCATTTATGATTTCAATTTTTGCTTTTTGCTTAATTTAAATCTTGCGATTCGGCCATTTTAATTGTTTTTTTTTTTTCAATTCAAAAATTCCGAAACTGAGATATGAAGCACGTTCAAGAATTAAGATTGATTTGACCTGACTATCGAAGAAGGTTGGGAGAATATAACTATCTCGCTACACCTCGATTCGGATAATTGTTACTTCATTTTGCCCCCTATACTATTCATTTACAGAGTTTTCCGAAACTTTGATTTTACAATGTCAAGTTTTACTTAGATTGACTGATGGTGGCATCAAACATTGGTCTACTATAATTTCTTGTTTCAAGTTCAGAAAACTCTGAGCTCTCATCCAGATGAAATACATGAGGGAAGCTGTTCCGACATGTTTTGCATAAGGTAATATAAGTTCACTATTGTGAAAAACAGAGAAGATGGTGGCGGTACAATGTAAATGATTTTTACTTCTATTGACAATGGAGTGAGGCCGAGAGAAAATAGATAGCATGATTCAATTCCCTCAAGATTTTGGAGGGCAGGATCTTTTGTCGAAATTAAATGGCCTTCCTTTTTTCTTTTTATTTATTATTTCTCGTTAAGGGCTGAAAAATGAATGTCCTCTGCCTTATCGCAATTGAAGTATAACGTATTAGCAGAACAGAACTTGCATTCTTTCCAAGACAAAAGCATTGTACTATAAAATCTCCTCTTGCGACAAAATTAGGACCCGTGATCTTCCTAATTTAAGCACTTTTAAGTTCAAAGCTCTAATGAAAACAAATTCTGTATTCCCTCTAGTGCCATATTCTTTTTGGAGCAATCAACAGCTACTGAATTTATAATAAAGACTCATGCCACATCAACATGCATGTAACACTCGAAATAAGAGCTGATTGAACCATCACAAAACCTCTTGCTATTTAATGAAATTAACTTTGTAAATGGTCAATACCCTATTTTTTGTGCACAAATAGAATCTCGCATTGGACATATCCCAATTCCCTAGCTAATTTTTTTTTTTTTGTAAAAAATATAAAAAAAAAAACCTAAATTATACCACTGTGACACATTTATTCTGAATTTTTTTTATCATGATATAAAAAAATCCAAATTATGCCTATTATGACACATTTATGTAAAAATTTTCTTATGACATAAAAAAATCCAAGAAACAACTATAGTTTACCGAAAACTTAGAAAATGTACGTTGGATGTATTCTCGGTTCCATCAAGACTTTGGAGCTTTCTCCATTCAGTCTTCTTTGGCGAATTTTTGACTTGGAACAGTCCCCATATTCGAATTTGGTCCCAATCATTGTGCGAAATTCAGAGAAATTGATAGAGAAGTCGTCGACGAGAGAGATCAAATCCTAACTCGTTTCACACATTATGCAATTTTAAGCATGCAAAAGGGAAGTCTTCTCACTCGGCATTAATGAAGCCAAATCTTGCCCCGGTTTTGACCCCGTTTTTGCAGAAACGACAGCTGATAATCGAGCTAATGAGTCTGGACCATGCCCACTTGCAAACTCACATCAATCGAAAGAAAAATTGAAGAAGAGAAATCAAAATTGTCCTTGGCCTGCTTGTTCCAGCCTTTTCTGATAAACGATAAGGTGGCTGTGGAGGCTCACATTTATCAATATTTCTCCATTATCAAGTTCATCATCATTGCCGGTCTCTTTGGGCCTACTTTAGAAAAGCCGATCTTGAAATGGCAGCCCAAGAGGCCTCTTGAAGATTTCATCGTCGGATCTCGAAATGGTAGCCCAAGAGGCCTCATGAGGATGTGAAATCGCAGAATGCAGAAGCATTTCATCGCTCGGAGGAGTGCAACTGATGCTGAATAAAGTTCCAGTTTCGGCAAAACTGCAGACACTTCTCGATATCTTTCCATTTTCTTCTTTTCCTAAATTGTTCAAATTTTTCCGCTCCTGTGCAAGCTCGCTGGTGAGGCAGTTGTCAAGGAGGTGATGCAGAGTGAAGGAGGAGGCATGAACGAGACAAAAAGAAACACAAAAAGGAAAAAGAAAAAAAAAGAAAAAGAAAAAAAGCAAAGTCCTTAGAGGAGAATACTCCTAGTTGCAAATAAGATTTCGCTGACTTGTAAATTGAAGTCCTTATTTGAGACAATTTTTACTTAAGGTCTTTTGATAAAATGGTTTTACTTCAAGCCCTTATTTGAAATTTACCCTTATCTTATTATACTTGGAAGAAGAATAATATTTGCCATCGTAAGTTAGGGTTTGTTTGTTTAAAAGAAAACTATTATAGAAATTATTTTTCAATTTTTTGGTATTTAGATGAAAAAAAATAATCGAATCGTGGATAAAGTTTTTCACTGATTGAAAACTAATTGTTTGACTTGAATATTTTCATAAAAATATTTTTTTTTACCATGGAATTTTCAGTACAATAAAAGGACCCTCGTTTCAAATAATTTACCTTTTTTGAGCTCCGTAAGTGGGCTCAATTATTGAGAAAGAGTGCGCTGTGATTGCCTTGGAATTTTGAAGTGTTCGATGGGTCCAATAGAAATAATCCAAGAAAAGTACCAAAATAGGCTTAAACATTTTATATTGATACAAATTTAGTCCTAAACTTTTTAATTTGACCATTTTAGTCCTAAACCTTTTTACATTAGTACCAATTCAATCTCGGCTAATTTAAGTCGGAAATTCTTTGACGTGGTCGTTAACGGTCTTATGTGGCGCAATGTGGACAAATTTTATAATTTTTTAAATATTTTTTTCAAATTTTTAAATTATTATTATTATTAATTTTTTCTCCTTACCCCTTGGTCGGCGAGGTCGCCGGCCACGGGTTAGTTGGGGCGAGGGACCCCGTGCCCTTGCCAGCCACTGGCGAGGGTCGTCACGCCTTTGCCGGCCACAGGCAAGGGCGTTGACCCCCGCCCAAATCCAGGTGAGGGCCGAAACCCTTGATCGTTGGCTGGCGAGGCCTTTGCGCCCTCATCGGCCACAGGCGAGGGTGCGACAGCCCTTGCTTGTAGTGGGCGAGGGTACAGCGGCCCTCTTCCAGATCCAGGCGAGGGCGCGGCCCTCCGCGGTTTCAAGCCTCGTAGCTATCAGCAAAGGGAGCGGTGGTGGTCAAGGCTCGTGTCGGCAAGATGCGACCGCTCGCGGAAGAAAGCGTGCGTGAGTGCAGGCGGGAGAGAGAGAGAGAGAGAGAGAGGGTACCGTTGAGCTTGATTGAGAGAAGAAGGGAGAGACACTTCACAGCTGGAGGAGATGAGACGCCTCGCCGCCACGCCCTCGCTTGGATCGGGCGAGGGCCACCGCACCCTCGCCGCCACGAGTGAGGGCTGCCGCACCCTCGCCTGTGGCCGACGAAGGCGCAGAGGCCCTCGCCGGCCAACGGGCAAGGGTTTTGACCCTCGCTTGGATCGGGGCGGGGGCCAACGCCCTCACTTGTGGCCGGCGAGGGCACGGCGGCCCTTGCCAGTGGCCGGCAAGGGCGCGGGGCCCCTCGCCCCGACCAGCTTGTGGCCGGTGATGGTCGGCCAGCCGGCCGGCAACCTCGCCGGCCAAGGGTAAGGAGAAAAAAGAAGAAGAGAAAATAAGGAAAAAAAGAAAATAATAATTTAAAAAATCTGAAAAAAATTATAAAAAATTATAAAATTTGTCTACGTGGCGCCACATAAGACCGCTGGCGGCATTTTCCGACTTAAATTAGCCGGATAGACTAAATTGGTACCAATGTAAAAATGTTTAGGACTAAATTGGTCTAATTAAAAAGTTTATGACTAAATTGGTACCAATACAAAAAGTTTAGGACTATTTTGGTACTTTTCCCAAATATTCCCGCAAGTTAGACAGGGCAAATGATTTTGGTGTTGGATCATGAATATGTATACTTGGATTATATCGAAGTTGAATGACCATTGCCTTGCTTTGATTAAAAAATCTAATGGCCATAGGAAAGTGATGGACAATTGTTTTTAATTGGTTATTTCTTTCCGTATACTATTTTCCATGAGCAAGGGAAAATTTACTGAGAATTAAAACTTAATTGGATTGCGTATGAGTTAAGTCCACTCGAGTTTTGCATAGGTTGCAAAACTTTTATTACATAAAGATGGAATTGTTTTGAGTTAAAATGGTTCAATTTAAATTGAATCCAATATGACCCAACAATTTGATAAGTCTATATAAAGGTTGTACGATCATCAATTTTACTGGAAAAACACAAGATAAATTGAAGAGACTATCAATCCTAAAAGGGCAGAGAGAAGCATAATCGATACTTAATCACAATAGACATCGTGTGGTGTAGCCCAAATATTTTAAAGATTTAGTCCTAATTTAGATAATGATGGGGTGCTTCATTTTTTATTGCTTTTATCCTTCCTAAAGGACTATAATTTTCAACGAGATTGCCAATCGAGAACCTGAAATCCTAAAAGAAAACAGAAATCTAAATGAGCTCAAGCTACTAATGAGCTAATCCCGTTTATCTACTTTTCAAAGGCTAATATTGATCAATTGGAACAAAATTAAGTCGTCACAAGGTATTTTTTAGCTTGGGAGAAAGATAAGTTTTCACTACGGTAAAAAAATCTATGATTCTGTCCTTATTTGGAATATTTGATATCATAGTGAAATGAAATAGTATGTTATTTTTGGACACTTGGATTTATTACTCCTAGATAGGACGCTAAGACCACAACCAATTATAGTTGAAATTTCTTTTTGATTCTTGAAATTTACCATAACAGGACTTTATTCCTATTTTTTGTGCACAAATAGAATCTCGCATTGGACGTTTCACTATTCCCTAGCTAATTGCTCTTTTTTTTTTTTTGTGTAAAAAATCATCAAAAAACCTAAATTATATCACTGTGACATATTTATCATGAATTTTTTTTTATCATGATATAAAAAAATCCAAATTATGCCCATCATAACACATTTATCTAAAATTTTTCTTGTGACATGAAAAAATCTCAAACTTATACTTGTGTGACATATCTATCCTCCATCAAGATTTTGTCATATAATTTTTTAGCTAAAACAACATGGTTTATATTTCATTTAAATCACATGGGCGCCATGTCAATACCGTCTGTTTTTAGCATCCATATATGTAGATTTCTTAGAGGATAAGTGTATCACGCAAGTATAAGTTTGAGGTTTTTGGTATCATAAAAAAAGTTTAAAGTAAATATATTATAGTGAGCATAGTTTGGAGTTTTTGATGACTTTTTTTTTTCTTTTCCTTTTTGTCAAGAGGTACCCTCATGATAGCTGTTAAATTAAGAGGCACCTATCACGAATCGAGATCTTGAAATTACTCAGGATCTAATCGAGTCATAAGATTCGGTCGAGTGTCTTAAATTGGTATTTCAAGATAATGACGAGTTTGGCCAATAATACTGTGAAATAAGAACGTCCAGTGAGATTATTATAAAATATGAGCTTAAAGAAAGAGAATTCTAAATAAACAAGAGAGGCCCAGCCCAGTATACTTCCTCAGCCCAAATAAGCTTCAATAGTCTTCTTCTTCCTCTTGCTGCTTCATCTTAAATAGAAGAAAGCCAAAAGAGAAAGCAGAGCCTTGAGGAACCGAGAGAAAAAAAGGGAGAGGGAAATCGCTGTGGTTGGTTGGAAAATATTAATTAATGCCGGAATACGCCTCCTGCATGTGATTGGTAAGCGTTTCCTCGTCGTTTTTTTCCTCTTGCATGTTAGTTCTTGTTCGAGGATAATGTCGTAGCCCCAGCTGTGTTGGCTTCGCCGGTGACGCTTCGGCCGAGATGCGTCGCTTAGATCTCAAATAGATACTAAGAAACTAAGAATCAATAACTTAGCAGATGCAATTTGTCAAGCTCTTGGAATAGAACCCAAACATTGAGTCTAGTGGAGGAATAATATTTCAGGTCAGTCACATTACCGAAAGAAGAAGGAACCAGTCAAGTGAGCTGCTTTTCGCTCTGCTCTAAGTCAAGCCTGGAGGTTTCGCGTCTCATTATGAATGTTACTGGGAAGCTGGTTACCCAGGAGAGAAACCGAAGGGTAAGCTTTGCCAAGTTGCCTAAAGACGGCAAGATTGAAAGGTTGAGATTATTATTGTAAAGGCTCAACCATCGAAGAAATTTCAAATTCCCTTGCTCTGGTTGGATGGAACCTGTAGGTTCATTATGGAGTGGGAAGTGCACTTGGTGGAGTGACCTAAGACAGTGAAAATGGCTGGGAGCTAGAAGCATGATGATTGTCTTGAAGCCTTGGGAATTTATGGCCTTTTTTCTCTTTTTGTCTGGATGTTGATTTTCTCAGGACCAAGGGGAATGCTTAAAGACTTTCCCTTGATCTAATTTTCCTATTTGGCAATGGAAATGGATCAACAAGCATCAACTTTTGTGGATCACATGGTTGTTGATGCTATCTGGCATGATGAAAAGGTTGACTGTTGCCAACAAATGGTTCTTTCTTGACATTGCATATTGCCTGTTGCCTTTCTTCTAAGATATGCAGCGCATTCAAGATTTGAGATTGATTTAACCCAATTACTTGGTAAGGTTGCGCAACATATCTCATTGTCTCGCTATGCCTTGAGTTGAATGGTTGTTACTTCATTTTACCCCCCGCACTCTCCATTGACACGGTTTTCTGAAACTACGATCTTACAAAGTTGGGTTTTATTTGAGATTGATCGAGGGCAGGGTCAAACGTTGGTATACTATGGTTTCCTATTTTAATTTCACAATACTCTGAGCTCTCAAAAATATGTTTACTTTTTTCCAGATAAAAGTACATGAGAGAATTGTTCCGACATGTTTTGCGCAAGGCAATATATTCTCTGTTTTCGAAAACAGAAAAGATGGTTTGTGGTGAGCTAAAACATGACTGAGTTTTATTTGTATTTGACGATGGAACGAGGCCCAGGGAAAATGAACTAGCATGATTTAAATCCCTCAAGATTTTGGAGGGCATCGTTTCGTCTGCCTCCAGGCTCTTGAAGTATAAGGTAGTAACAGAACAGAACTTGCATTTCTTTCTGAGATAAAGCATTGTACCATAGAATCTGCCCTCAAGATAAAATGATGATCAGATCTTCCTATTTAAGCACTTTCAAGTTCAAAGCTCTATTGAAAATAAAGTCTGGATTTCCTCTAGTGCCATATTTCTTTTGGAGCAATCAAAAGCAACTGAACTTCTAATACGTACCCACGCCATAACAACATGCAGATAGCACTCGGAATAGGAGCTGATTGAACAAACTGTTATGTAATAGCGTGGTACTAAGTTACACGAAATATAACGTTGGAATATTGGCCCACATTGCTTGACAAGGGGTTTTTTTTTATGCTTTTTATATTCTTGTGTTGTCCATGCATTTATTAGCTTAAATTTTTGGATTGGATTTTTTAACGTGGTGGTATTAGAGCTTGTGCTATTTCTTTCACATGTATGTTTGCAGGAATGGGGGCGTTGATATCATCCCATATGGCTCGATAATATCTAACAAACATGGTTCATGGCTGCAACTAGAACATTTAGTTTCTGATTGAATGCACTCTGAAAAGATGGGTGATTGAAACTTTTCTGCATGTAAGAGGATTTTATATTTACCACAAATCCACCATGAACCTTATAAAAGGACTAAAAAAGGACAAGATCTCAGAGACCAAATAAAAATATTCGGTTGCGACTTTACATGGACCCTCTGCTTTCAAGATGATAACGCTAGATACATAAGCAACTTTACAATGATACGAAATTCATATTTTATAACTCTAACTAGACATGGATACATAGCTTTCGCTGCGACGATACTAGTATGATTATTAATAGATGCAGAAACAGTTTGGAATATCTCCAGTTCAGCTGTTCTCTCCAGAAATGAAACTAGATGCCGGGAAGTTCAGGTTTTGCTCCTTCCAAAAGAAAAGGCTGTTCTATACTTGGGCATGAACGACTTGTAGTCCTCATCCTCATGTTGGTAGCCTAAACACGTACCCTTGTTTCCGGTCAAAATATTTCTCCTAAATGCAAGTACAGTTAACAGAAGAGTGATTGAAACAATAAATTAGAAAAAGCTTGAAACTTAATTGATCAGTATAAACGACAGTGTTTTTTTATTAAAGACCAGACCTTCTTGCATGTGGTTGACAGAGCAAAATCGTTTATCAGACGATATCTTCTACAAAGTGATCCAGTGTACGGCTTGGATTTGTTGCATCTCTCACAGGATCAGTGGGCTTCTGTGATTTTTGAACTCCATCAAAAATGGTTGAACGAGCTGATAGGGCGTGAGAAATCATTTTCATTGACGGCCTGAGTTGGGGATTATCAGATATGCAAGCGATTGCAAGCTTTAGGATGGTCAGAAGTTCATCCTCAATGCCTGGCATGGGCGTTGGCAGGCGTGAATCCAATATATTCTTCAAAACTACTGAGATCTCCATGCCGACCGGAGCTAATAGAGATGAAAAACTATCACCCGGATGTCTTCCTTTGATCACCTCGATGGCTACTATTCCAAAGCTATACACATCGCATTTCTCTGTCACCTTCATTGTGTAAGCAAGCTCTGCACAAAGAAGGAGATATATGTGTTAGCACAAATACATCATTTTAGCTAAACCGTTGGATCAAGAGTCGATTTTAGAAATTAACCTGGAGCTATGTAACCATATGTGCCGACGACTGCACTCCAGTTTGATGTGTCCAACTTAAGAAGCTTAGCCGTGCCAAAGTCAGAAACATGCGCCACATACTCCGAATCAAGCAGAATGTTGTTACTCGAAATATCTCGATGAACGATTGAAGAAATACAATCATGGTGCATATAGGATAGAGCATGAGCCACCCCTTTTACTATGTTCACCCTCTTGTTCCAATCCAACTCCATGGCTTCTTCTTCATTGCTCAAGATTGTAGACAAGCTTCCTCTGTCAAAGTACTCATACACCAAGAATGAGTGTTGTGGATGCGAACAAAAGCCCTCTAGTTTCACAATATTGCGGTGTCGAATTTCTGTCAATGCCTTAATCTCATTCAAAAATTCCTTTTGATCTGTTTGCCCACTATCAGCTGTTTGATAGAGCTTCTTTACAGCTACTATATCACCTGATCTTAATTTGGCCTTGAAGACACTTCCATAGCCTCCCCTTCCAATACAGAAAATCTCATCAAAAGCCCCAGTGGATTCTATGATGTCTTCATATAAGATCATTCCACCGTACTTTGATAGAGAAAAGACTTTAGTTGTCTTGCTTGATAGGTCCGCTTTTGGATGGAACTTCTTTCTAAGGAAAATGAAGAATATTCCAAAGAAAATAAACAACACTACTCCTAGCAGAGAAAACGCAATAAGAATAACCTTGCCTCCCGTTGAAGAGTTTTCCCTATCCACCACTGCTTGATTACATGGCTTAAGTCCTCCAACATTTCCACACAATCCGCTGTTGCCTTCAAACGCTTCTTTTGTTGCATTTTGGAATGCGGTGGTGTTGGGGATGGGACCCTCAAACTTGTTGTGAGAGATGTCCACCTCCATCAAACCTCGCATATCCTTGAAAGTCTCGTATATAAGGCCAGAAAGATTATTGTGTGAAAGGTTGAGTTTCACTAGGCTTTCCAGCTTGTTGAATTGAGCTGGGATCTCACCGCTTAACAAGTTATGACTCAAGTCTAGCTCGGATAAATGAGTTAGCATCCCTAATTGGCCTGGAATATCTTGGCTCAACTGGTTGTTGCTCAGATCCAGGTGGATTAATTTTGAAGAAAACCCGATAGTCTGCGGGATAGACATGCTTAATCTATTCCTTGACAAATCCAATTTTTGAAGACCAGGTAGCAACACAATATCTGGACTTATTCGGTCAGAAAGTTGGTTCCTACTTAAATTCAAATTCACCAAAGAAGTCAATTTTCCGAATTCTTTCGGAAGCTCACCAACTAAGCTGTTGAAGGAAAGATCAATTGCACCCTAGTTGAGTTGCGTTTCCAATCTCTGGAGGCAAGCTACCAGTGATGTTATTTCCCGCAATTCTTAGATCCCTTAAACGCATGCAACTTCCCCAGTTTGTTGAGATTTCTCCATAGAACTTGTTGAAACTCATGTCAATAAAGGTTAGGTTGGGGTAGACACCGAAGGTCTCGGATATGTTTCCAGTGAGCTGGTTTTCCTCAAAGCGTGCTCTGACTAAGCTTGTGCAATTTCTCAAGCTTATAGGGATAGAACCAGTTAAGTTGTTGTCACTCACCGTAAGGTTTTGGAGCAACCCATTTTGGCATAGATTCTCTGGTAAGAAGCCGCTTAAGTGGTTGGTATCCAATTGCAACACCTCCAAGTTCACTAGATCCCCTAAGGATCTAGGAATTGAACCAAAAAGGTGATTGTCACGGAGAAACAAAGATGTTAGGTAGGTCAAGTTACCCAAAGAAGAAGGAATTGGGCCGGTGAGCTGATTTGTACTTAGCTCTAAGTCAAGCATAGCGTGGAGATTTCCCATTTCATTAGGAATGTGACCGGAAAGGTTATTACCGTAGAGATAAAGAGAGGTAAGCTCCATCAAATTGCCTAATGTTGGTGGGATTGAACCCATAAGATTATTATCATTAAGGCTCAACTCATTAAGACGATTCAAATTCCCTAGCTCCAGTGGGATGGAACCAGTAAGCTCATTAGCAAATAGGTTCAGCTTTGTCAATTTGGTTAAGTTCCCCAAAGTGGAAGGAATTGGTCCTGTTAGGAAGTTGTTGTCCATGTGGAGCACTTCCAAATTTGTCATATTTCCCATTTCAGGAGGAATAGAACCAGAAAGGGAGTTGTTGTAGACATACAGTATAGCCAATTTGCTCAAATTACCTAATGAGGAAGGTATGGGTCCATTCAATTGGTTCGAATATAGCGCAACCTCATTGAGCAAATGCAATTGTCCGATTTCTTGGGGAATGGATCCATTTAACTCATTGGAAACTAAGTGCATGACCTTGAGTTTCGTTAGATGGCCGATCTCCGGGGGTATATTCCCCATGAACCGATTGATAGAGAGGTCAAGATAGGTGAGATTGCTCAAGAGACCGATTTGAGGCGGAATATGGCCAGAGAGACTATTTATACCCAGGTCCATGTATGTTAGATGAGACAAAGATGAGAATGGGAATTTGTCGAGCGTACCTTCAACATAAGCACTGGTGAGATTTATCCCGATTATGCTCCCTGCCTGATTGCAAGAGATGCCATACCAAGCACACGGACTCATGGTCGAGTTGGAACTGGTGGCATGATGAGGAGAGGGAGTCCACGAAGAGAGGGAAGTAACCGAATGGTTACTAAGACTGGACTTCCACTTGAGGAGGGCTTGGGCTTCTACAAGGGGAAGCATGAGCAGGAAGTGGAATGACAAATGTAGTGAAAAGGGCAAGGGCAGCCACAAGGCTCATGACTTTTGTGAATTCTAATGAAGGATCCATCAATTCTTCTCCTTCTTCTCTTTTGTCTCTAGTAAGTTGGTTTTTGTCTTCCTGAGGCAACGGGTGATGCTTAAATAGGCTGCGAAAACTCACCTTCTTATCATTTTCCATGGTAATGGGAATGCAATAAAACAATAGCCAACCAAAGAAGACTAGGAAAAGGCACATCGATATTGCTTCGCACGCCATAGGAATAGACATCTGAGAGTTGACTGGGATGAATTTTTGGTTCCTTGAAGACTTCGGAATTTTTACTTTTGTACTTTTCGTAGGGCCAATTTCCCACAAAAAAAAAAAAAAAGGTCTTAAACTTTAGATCTAGTCTCAAATTTGTTTGAATTTTTTTTTTTGTATTTTAAAAAATCCTAAACTTTAGGTCTAGTTCCAAATCTACACAAACTTTTTTTTTTGCCTCAGAAAAAATCCCAAAACTTTAGGCTTTGTCCCAAATCTGCCATGAACTTTTTTTTTTGTCTCAGAAAAAGCCCAAAACTTTAAGTCCAATCCTAAATCTAACTCAAATTTTTGTATCGGAAAGGAAATCATCAATTTTAGTCCTAAATTTTCCCAATTAGTCTTTTGTCCAAAAGTTGTGGTTAGTAGTGCCTAATTTTTTTATATCCTACAATGGTTTTATTTTGAAGATAATTTTCCACGTTGCCTTGTCAATGTGTATTTATTATCGATATGGAAATGTCACGTTAAGTTGGGACTGGACCATGGGGTAGATTTGAAAATATATTAAAAGTTGGTGATTTTTTTGGGTATAAATGGAGGGTAAAATCTTAAATTAGTACACTCATCAATTGTTATGTGTCATCCAACTTAGCAATTAACAGTAAAATTTAACGAAAACTAACAGAAGGTAAATTTGTCACATGTGTACCGGTTTGGGTTTTTGATAATAAAAAAATTAGTTTAAGATAAATTTGTCACATGTGTACTAATTTGAGATTTTCCGTTGTTAAAAAATTAGTTTGTGGGAAATTTATCATAGATATACTAGTTTGGGATATTTCATTGTTAAAAAATTAGTTTTGGATAAATTTGCCACATGTGAACTAATTTGGGATTTTTTCATGATATTAACCTATTTTTTTTTTTTTAGACAAAACAAAATTCCAAGCAGATTTGAGACTGTACTTAAAGTTTATGGTTTTTTCTAAGATAAAAGAAAAGTTTGGGGTTTTTTAGACAAAAAAGATGGGGCAGATTTGAGACTTAACCTAAAAGTTGGGTTTTTTTTTATATATATTTATTTTTGTAAAATTTTTAGAATTGACCTCTCTTCATGGTGACTCGGTCAGTCCCTCTTTTTGGAATTGAGTCCCACCCATTATATAAAATCAGAGACTTTGACTTGGACTGAGAAGTCTTTGAGGAAAGTGATGTAAAGTTAAGGCCTTGAACACTTTGGAATTTTCACTTTTATAGTCTTCGTGGTGACTCCGTCAGTCCCTCTTTTTGGAATTGAGTTTCACCCATTATATGAAATCAGAGACTTTGACTTGAACCGAGAAGACTTTTGAGGAAAGTGATGTAAAAGTCAAGGCCTTGAAGACTTCGGAACCTTTTACTTTTGTAGTCTTCGTAGTGACTCTCTTTTCGAAATTGAGTCCCACCCATCATGTGAAATCAGAGACTTTGACTTTGACTAAGAAGTCTTTGAGGTAAGTGATGTAAAGTCGAGACCTATCATGTGGTTTGGGAACGCTCAACTTTCCACAAGATCAGACCGTAATTTGTGCCACACAGATTTTTGAATTCAAAGCGCAAAAGGAAAGTCCTCTCACTCAGCATTTATGAAGCCATATCTTGACGCGGTTGGCCTCATTATTGCAGAAACGACTGCTGACGATCTAGCCAAATGGCCCCTGGCACAGTAAAAAAATAAAAATCTAATGGCATATTTGGAGTGGAAAATTGCTGAACATTGGAGCTTGGGTTGAGTTGTGTATGATTTGGGTCCAAGTGGAATTGAGTGTGAGCTGCTAAAATTGTATTAAAAAAATATGGGTTAGTACGTGTTATATTGGTCAATGTGAACTGGATCCATTTTCTACCCATTCGTACTTGACATGATCCTTACTAAGAATAACACCAAATAAATCTAAAATATTATTTATATCAATTGATGGAAGAGCAAACATTCATTGAGTATTAAAAACTTGTCCGGGAACAATATTTTCTCCAAAACACAATCAACTAATATAAAAAATTGATGACGAAGTACAAAAATGACACTCATAAATTTTACGTACAAAACTCAATGTGGAAAAAATTATAGATCACTCAAAATTTCCACTAATCACCAAGAATAACAAAATATATAATAGTTCATCTCTAGTCACACAGCTAGAAAATGAACACATCAACAATACAACAATATATCATTATTTGATTAACGAATGAAGTAAGAAAACTCTAACCACAGCCAGAAAAATCGAAAGACAAATTGGAGAAGGATCTCAATGATGACCTTGATATCATGAATAAGATATTAAAATTTTCGCCGATTCCGACAAGATTCCGCCATTAAATCTAATCTTCCTTTTCTCCTTTGAACCTCCTTTGTTAGTCTGGCTCTTTTCTTTTTCTTTTTGTGTGAACACTCACTTTTCTCTTTTAACTATAAAAAACATTCCACCTTAATTTTTTTTTTTTTTTTTTATATATTTTTTAAAAAAGATGTGCTGGGCCCCATGAGGCGGACCCAGCCCATCATCAAGTAGGAAGTTCACTTGTTGGAATGACTTAGACTGAAAATGGCTAGGGAAGCTAGAAGAGTTATGACTATATCGAAGCCTTGTGAATACATGGCCATTTTTCTCTTTTGGTCTGGGAGTAATTTTTCTCAGGTTCACAAGGATTCCTCGATCTTATTTTCCTGCGATTTTCCTATTTGACAATGGAAATGCATCAGCAAGCATTAACTCTTAGAAGGCCTGTTGGTTCATGCCATTTGGCATAATGAAAATATTGACAATTCTCACCGGATGGTTCTTTCTTGACATTGTATGTTTCCTGTTGCCTTTCTTCTAAGCATTACAATCGAGAATTGAGATGAATTGACACAAATACTTGAGATGATTGGGTGAACATAACTTATTGTCTCGCTGCGCCTTGATTCGAATGGCTGTCACTTCATCGTTTTCTGTCTATACGAATATTCACAAAGTTTTCTGAAACTTTGAGTTTACGATGTTGGGTTTTGAATAAGAGCGATCAAGGGTGGGGCCAAACATTAGTCTACTATGGTTTCCATTTTCAAATTCCCAAGACTTTGAGCTCTTAGAGGCTAAGTCTACTGTTTCCCAGCTGAAGTTTATGAGGCGACGTTTTTGACATGTTTTGCCAAGGCTGTTTTCCAGGTCTAAGTTCCCTGTTCGGAAGAACAAAAGAGATGTTTGATGATGAGCTAAAACCACAAATGAGTTCTTCTTGTATTTGACAATGAAGCTAGGCCAAGCAAAAACAGACCATCATGATTTAAAACCACCAAGATTTTGAGGGCTGGATATTGTCTGCCTTCACGCTATTTAAATATAAGGTAGTGCATCGCATTCTTTCTGAAACAATGGAGAATCTCCTCTTGAGATGAAATGATGACCAGTGATCTTCCTAATTTGACCACTTCAAGTTTGAAGCTCTAATGAAAACGAAGTTCGGATTTCTCTACTTTGAAGCAATCAAAAGCTACTGAACTTCTATTGAAGACTCATGCCATAATCTCAAAAGCTACTCTAATTAGAAAAACGAAGAGCTTGAATCCTTGGCCTTCTGAAACAGTGTTAATCTGACTTGGGGCATGTAAGCACCAAAGCTTTTCCTTTTTCCTTCCTATTTCCTTTTCTTTCCCTTTCTTTCTTCTCTTCTTCTTTTCCTCTCTAATTGCTTTTTCCTTTTTCCTTCCTATTTCCTTTTCTTTCCCTTTCTTTCTTCTCTTCTTCTTTTCCTCTCTATTTCTCTCTTTTTCTTCTTCCTCTTTTTCTCTCGGTCATGTCTCTTTGTTTTAAATAAAGTGGTCTCCTTTTTTCTTTTTCTTTTTTATTATTAGCGACTTCATTTGACCAAGTCAACAAACCCAAATATGATAGAATGCCTTCGAAGCACTTGACAGGGGGAGGTTTTGGATGAAGAATTTGACGTAAAAATAAGGAGCTTTATGATGTGTTCGGGTACAAACACTGTATAATCTTTCACACTTCACCTTCTTAAAGTTAGGCTACATTTTCCTTTTCCATTTGCCGTTTCTTGCACTGCATAGAAAGAAAAACCATTCTTAAACAGCATTAAAAATGAAGACTTGTTAGTCAAAAGAGGAAAAGGCTGGAAAATTGCTCCATGACCCTTCCCATACGATAAGTTGGAAATTTTAGAGCCAAACATCACTAGTAAAAGTCCATTAAGATCATGACTTTCCATGAATCATTGCAATGCGTACTGATCCAAAAATCAACACACATGAAACCCCAAGAGACCTTGACTTCTTGAGTAGGCACAAGTCTATTCTATTGCCCGAAGACCTTGACTTCATTAGGGATATTTACAAGATTGATCTACACATGCATGTCGATTTAAATTCTTTATTTTCCTTTGGGCTGGTATGCTGGTTTATATTCTAATTGTATCATAAAACCGCACAATTTAGAAAATTTTGCATTAGCGGAATATTTTCTTGATGGATATAGTAATAAAGTTTCAAAGGTGCTTACTGCAGGGGACCATGCACAAGGTGAAAAATGGGGCACAACCCTATTGTCAACTTATACTATAGTGATCGAAAAAAAAAAAAAAAAACTTATATTGCAGTGTAAGAGAGAGATTCAGAATGTTAAAATGGTTTTTCTTGTAACTTTCTTCTTATGTTAACAAAAAAAACTATTGCTATTCTTACATGGCTAACTTTTTTTTGGAACAATTTTATGGATTTCTAGCCATTGCTGTCTTTTTTGAGGAATGAGGATGTTGCCTTGTAGTTACTAGCTGAAAATAATTTAATATTTTAATGATTTTGCCACCATTTTCTTACTATGTAATCGTTAACTAGAAATACTCTTTTAGAAAAGAGCAGGATACAATGTACTTGTATGAACCATTAACTGTTCTTTGTTTAACGAAGTAATAAATTTTAGCATGCCTTTTAGAGTTTTTTTTTTGGTATAATCCCTTTTAGAGTTTGAATGCTTCTGATTATGATGTTTTAGGTAATGACAACTGTTACAAAAGAGTAGTGTTTATTTATACGGAGTCTAATATATTTGGAAGCAAATGGTAGACTTGACTAAACTTTCTAAACTAAATTTTTTTTCCATCACTATTGTTTTGCTTGCTAAATTACTGATATTTGAAAGGGAAATACTTATCTAGCGGTACTGTTATTTCTTTAAAGTAACGATGCATTCTCTGCCACAAATTGCTAACAGATTTATGAGGACACTTTTAAAGCCAGTTTAATCATTCTTTTTTTTCCTTCTTAAATATTTTGGAAAGTCAACCTGCATGATTAGGCCAATGCAATTGAATATCATTTTAGTTTGTCAGTTCAATTATTGAACATTGATCAAGCCAGTTTGATCTAGATTTGGACCAATTCGAGTCTTAGTGATCATCGGACATGACTAAGGGCAAGTTCTTGATCGAACTGGCTGGACCAAATTTTAAAACATGGGTTGTAATCAAATGTAAAACTTCACGAAACAATCTCTTACATTTTATTACGTTAAGACATTTTGTTTTCACCAAGTTCAAGATATTTTAAGATGCAATTCTTTCTAATTTTATGAATTCTAACTTTTCTAGTCTAACTAAAGGCGGAATATTCTAAAATGTGACTTACATTTTACGGATTTATGAAGTTTCATCGTATTAAAGTGTGAGACATCATAATAAAACTTTTATGGAACAGCATATGCTATATTTCTACCAAAATCATAACAAATTGAATTTATTAAACCAGCAACATTATGAAGTAACGAAGTTTTTTTTTTTTTTTTTTGCATATGTCTGAGTTGCATCTCATAGAGAAGCTTCATAGAAAGTGTTCAATGGAGTTACTTTATTTAGACAATGGAGAAGTCCTTTGTTTTTACTCTTTGAATGATCAAATGTATCAAGGGGCAGTGTGGAAAGTGGTCATTCACTAGAAGGCCACATCTTTCATCCTTCCTCTCAAAAGAAAATATTAGAAGAAATGAGAAAAATCATGAGACTAGCTTGAAAAATCTCCTTGTAATACAGCCAGTGTGGCCGAGAATGCACCATTATTTTGAAAGAACAACAATACCGTTACATAAGCATTGCCCTATTTGAAAATACGATCACAGACATTAATTAGTAAAGAAAGTAGCGCTATCCCTTCTTTTAGACTATGAGATTGTAGCACCGAAACTTTGACCAAGAACACAGGTTTCTTCATGACGCGGGAATTCCTCCCATCCCCCTTGATGAATTTCTCAACACCATTATGAAGCTATTTTAGATGTTGTAAATAGGGTAATGCTTCCAAGCATTTGATAGCAAAGGTCGAATAGTTCAATGCCTTTTATGCATGTGTGAACACCTTCTAGCTTTTTACACGTATCTTCTCCAAGACGTGCTTAAAAGATTGGGATAGGATGCATTAATATTGATAGGCTAATCTACTCTGTTGAGCAAGCAATTATGAAATTAATGATTTTCTTATGTGGTTAGCATAGTTTAAATCTTGTTGGTCAGGCACATCGAGGATAATTTATCAAAATTGTTAGCAACTTATGGACGTCCACTGCATTAGCAGGATATCAATTTTTCGATATATTCACCAATCAAAATAAAAATTGAGCTGTGAACATAGTATTTTACCAATAACTTGCCAACTAAGCTCCAATTTTGTGGTAGTATGTATGTGATAACCAGAGGAAGGAATTTTCCAACTTCAAGCGGAGTGTAAGTTACTTACTCATGTACAATTTCACTACTCACAACAAAAATTTAGCGGTGAAATTAGTGAATTACTGACGTAGGTTGTGAATCCATGGCTTTTTTTTTTTCTCTTTTGATCTAGATGATGATTTTTCTCAAGCCCCAAAAGACGCGTAAAACTTTCACTCGACTTATTTTCCTGTGGTTTTCCTATTTGACTATGGAAATGCATCATCAAGCACTAACTCGTGGAACACAAGCATGTGGATGCTATTTGGCATAATGAAAAAGTTGACTGTTGCGACAAGATGATTCTTTCTTTGATGTTGCATATTGCCTGTGACCTTTCTTCCAAGACATGCAGCTCATTCAAGAATTGATATTGAATTAACTTAATCGCGTGATAAGGTTAGGAAAACATAACTCATCATTTTGCTACTTCTCGATTGGAATAGCTGGTACTTCATCTTTCCCCCCTATACTATTCGTTCACAAAGTTATTTGAAACTTTGACTTTATTTTGTTGGTTTTTACTTGGGATTGATAAATGGCGGGGTCGATAGTTGGTCTACTGTGGTTTCCTATTTAAAATTCGCAAAACTTTTGAGCTCTCAGAGACTATATTTACTATTTTTTTAGCTAAAGTACCCGAGAGAAAATTATTCTACCATGTTTTGCGCAAGGCAACATAAGTTGATTGTACTAAAAAACAGAATAGATGGTTTATGGTGAACTAAGCCATAAATGTATTGCAAAATCTTTTCTCGAGATAAATTGATGACTAGTGATATTCCTAATTTTAGCACTTTTGAGCTCCAAACTTAATTGCAAACAAAATGAATCTGATGCCAACAAATCGCTGGCCCAAAGCGATTATTCAAAGTTATCCACAGCATGAAACTTAATCGCATATCTCTAATATTTCATTTCGACTAAACCATTACTTCAAAACAACTCCCATGAAATCTCATAGCTCCACTTCATCATAATCCATAATTTACATAAAATTTCACAACTAAACAACTCCAAAATCAGATTTTGCAATTCAAATTTAATATATTTCAACTTTGTGCTATAATCCCGAAAGCTACGCCGATTCAAAGAATGAAGAGCTTGAATTCTTACTTGACGTGGTGAAATGGTGTTAATCCGACCTGGGGCATGTATGCACAAAGAAAAATGATTGGGTGACAGTTTTAAATTCACTATGAGAATAACAATTTATTTTAGAAAAAAAATCAAATAATGAATAATTATAAATTGTTGTAGGGTTATTCCTTTTAGAGTTTATGGCTCACAATAAGTTACTATTTTTGCAGCAACTTAAAAACTATTATACTAGCAAAGTTCATGCACAAAAGCCTTTCCCTTTTTCCCTTTTTTTTTTTCCTATTTCTTTTTCATTCCCTTTCTTTCTTCTCTTCTTCTTTTACTCTCCGTTTGAGATCAACCTCTCTTTTTCTTCTTGCCCTTTTTCTTTCTGTCATGTCTCTTCGCTTTAAGTAAAGTGGTCTTCTTTTTCTTTATCTTTTTTAATTAGCCACTTCATTTGACCAAGTCAACAAACCCAAATATTACAGAATGCCTTCAAAGCACTTGACAGGGAGAGGCTATGGATGAAGAGCGTGACGTCAAAAAAGGTGCTTTTTGTTGCGTTCGTGTATGAACACTCTCTCTAACTTTTCCACTTCACCTCCTTGAAGTGGACACATTTTCCTTTTCCATACGCCGTTTCTTGCACTGCATCAAAAGAAAAACCATTCTTTCACGGCATTATAAGTTGAAGACGATAAGTCAAAAAAGGGAAAAGGTTGGAAAATTGCTCCATGACTTTATCCATACGATAAGTTGGAAATTTTCAGGCCAAACATTTAAAAGTCCATAAAGACCAGGATTTCCCAAGAACCATTGCAACGCGTACTAATCCAAAAGTCACCACATGAAATCTCAAAAGACCTTGACTTTTTGAGTAGGCACGTCTCTTCTATTGCCAAGACCTTGACTTCTTGAGTAGGCACATGTCTCTTCTAACGCCTGAAGACCTTGACTTCTTCACACTGCGTACTCGACAAAGTCCTTTGACTTCTTGAGAGATATTTACAAGATCGATCCACACATGCATGCTGGTTTGAATTCTTTCTTTTTCTTCTGGGCTGGTAAGCTAGTTTACATTCTAATTGTATCATAAAATCACGAAATTTAGAGATTTGCGTTAGTAGAATATTCTTCTTGGTGGATATGGTAATAAGGTTTCAAAGGTGCTCACTGTAGGGGTCCATGCACAAAGAGGGCATGATCCTACTGTCAATTTATAATGCAGTGTAAAAGAGAGATTCAAAATGTTAAAATAGTTTTTATGCTTACTTTCTCTTTATGTTAATATGAAACTATTGCCTTTCTTGCATGGCTGACTTCCTTTTTGAACATTTTTATGGATTTCTAGCCATTGCTCTGTCCTTTTTGAGGAGTAAGGATGTTGCTTTGTAGCTACTAGCGGAAAATAATGTAATATATTAATGATTTTGTTTACCCTTTTTTTACTATTTATTGTTAACAGGAAATACTCTCTTAGAAAAGAGCAGGAAAAATCTACTTGGATGCACCTTTAATTATACTTTGGTTATTTTGTTTCAGGTATTGACAATCGTTACAAAAGGGTGATACATTATTTATACAGTCTCACATATTTGGAAGCAAATGGTTGACTTGACTCTACCTTACTAAACTGAGTTTTTCCAATGTCAGCATTGTTTTGCTTGCTAATTTACTGATATTTGATAATAGGATTCCATGCATCACAGACATTAATCAGTGAAGAAAGTAGCGTTATATCTTCTTTTCGACTTTGAGATTGTTGCATCGATACTTTGACCGAGGACACGGGTGTCTTCACGACCTGGAAAATTCTCTCATCCTCCTTGATAAATTTCTTAACACCATTATGAAGCTACTTTAGATGTTGTAAATGGCGCAGTGCTTCGTTTCTAGTACCAGGCTAGACTTAAGACCTTACTAGCATTTGATAGCATAGGTCGAACATTTCAATACCTTCTATGCATGGGTATGAACACCTTCTAGCTTTTTACACGTATCTTCTCCAGGACGTGCTTAAAAGGTTGGGAATAAGATGGATTAGTATTCATAGTCTAATCTAGGGCTGAGTTGCAATTAGTCAGCTCAGCAAGCAATTATAAAATTAATGATTTTCCTAACACGTCTAGTATAGTTTAAATCCTGTTGGTTAGGCATGTTGATGATAATTTACCAATCATGTTAGTAACTTGTGGATTTCCAATGCAATAGCAGATTATCGACACCATTCAAAACAAAAGTTAAGCGTTGAACATGGTATTTTACCAATAACTTACCAATAGAGCTCCACTTTCTTGGTAGTATGTGATAACCTGAGTAAGGAATTTTCCAACCTCAAGTGGAATGTAAATTACTCATATACAATTTCACTACTCGCAACAAAAACTTAGTGGTGAAATTACTAAGTTACTGACGTAGGTTTGGAATTTATGGCCTTTTTTTCTTTTTTGATCAGGATGTTGATTTTTCTCAAGCCCCAAAAGATGCCTAAAACTTTCACTTGAACTTATTTTCCTATGGTTTTCCTATTTGACAATGGAAATGCATCACCAAGCATTTAATCGTGGAACACATGTTTGTGGATGCTATCTGGCATAATGAAAAGGTTGACTGTTGCCATCAGATTCTTTGACATTGCATATTGCCTGTTGCCTTCTTCCAAGACATCAGCACATTCAAGAATTGAGATTAGAATAACACAACCACGTGATGAGGTTGTGAAAATATAACTCATTGTCTTGTAACTTCTCGATTGGGATTGTCGTTAACTTCATCTTCCACACCGCCCCCCCTTTCTATTCGTTCACAAAGTTATCTGAAACTTTGATTTTACAGGTTCAGTTTTACTCGCGATTGATTGAGGATAGGGTCAAACGTTGGTCTACTATGGTTTCCTATTTCAAATTCAGAAAACTCTGAGCTCTCAAGGACTATGTTCACTGTTTTCCAGTAAAGTACTCAAGGAAAATTGTTCTGACAAGTTTTGCTCAAGGCAACATAAGTTCACAGCACTGAAAAACAGAAAAGATGGTTTATGGTGAGCTAGCCATAAATGAGTTTTACTTGTAATTGACAATTGGAGCTCGGCCAAGTGAAAACAAACCTTCATGATTTAAATGCCTTAAGATTTTGGAGAGCAGGATCTCGTCTGCCTTCCAACTCTTGAAATATAAGGTAGCAACAGAACAGAACTTGGATTCTTTTTGAGACAAAAGTATTGTATTGCAGTATCCCCTCTCAAGACAAAATGTTGACCGATGATCTTACTAATTTAAGCACTTTTTAGTTTGAAGCTCTAATGAAAACGAAGTTTGGATTTCCTCTACCACTATACTCTTTGGAGCAATCAAAAGCTACTGATTTGCCAGTAAAGACTCTTGCCGTAGCAACATGCAGTAGCACTTGAGATAGGAACTGACTGAATGCGCTCTGGGTTATGTTACCCAGCGGGTAGTAAGTTACACAAAATACAAAATTATGGCGGATGGCCACAATTAGAAACAATTAGTTTTTGATTGAATGCACTCTAAAAAGACGCATTTTTTGAAACTCTTCGGCATGTAAGGGATTTTGCATCTACATAAATCTGAACAAAGCGTTATAAGAGGACCAACAATGGACAACATTTTGGACTACTTATGAATGTTCAATTTCAACTTCACATGAACCCTTCACTTTTTAGAATATAAACACTATATACATTGACTTTACGTTGATATAATAGTTATATTTTCTCACTCTAACTCATCATGGATACTTAGATTTCACTACAATGACCTCAGACTAGATGCAGAAACAGTTCGGAATATCACTTTGAGTTCAGCTGTCTTCTCTCTACAAATGAATCTAGATGCCAGAGTTCAGCTTTTACATATTCCAAAACAAAAGGCAGTCCCATATTTACTTGGGCGAGAACGAAATGAAGTCCTCATAGTCATGCCAGTATGGGTTAAGCACTCAAATTCTGTTGCGGGTCAATAGTCTTTTAAATTCAAACAAAGATAATACCACATCAGTGAGCGTAGCAATGGAATGAAAAAAGTTTTGATACTTAATCAGATAGTTGCAAGGACCCTAATTTTCATTAAAGAACTTGCAACTGGTTGACAAAGCAACATCATTTATCAGACAAAATCTTCTACAAATGATCCAGTAAACGGCTTGAAGCTTTCGCATCTCTTCTAGGATCAGTGGCTATCCGTAAATTTTGAACGGCATGGAAAATGATTGAACGAAATCATTTCCATTGACAGCCTGAGTTGGGGATCAGCAGATACACAAGCGACTGCAAGCTATAAGATGGTCGGAAGTTCATCCTCGATGCCAGTGATGTTATTTCCAGCAATTCTTAGATCACATAAACGCATGCAACTTCCCCAAATTTCTCCATAGAACTTGTTGAGACTTGTGTCCATAAAGTCCAAGTTGGGGTACACAACAAAGGTCCCAGATATGAACCAGCGAATTAATTTAAATGCTAGTGCGATCGGCTCAAGAAATGGAACCCATTTTCATGCAAATTTGTCGAGAGAAAAAAAAACTGCCAAAAGAAGGGATGCCAAATTGGCACACCCACCGCTGTGAGGATATAAAAACCATATTAAATTCAGGAGCATCATTTCATGAGGAATGAAAAACCATATGGCATTCATAGCGGACCACCTTCGGAGATGGCTAGTGGATTATGACCAAAAAATGGCAAACGAAAGTGCAGGATCATCACCACCACGATTCTCTCATTGTCCATGTGCATTACGTATGATTAAACTGACGCCCCATCCACAATAGTTAAAAGTGTAGCCAGAGACCTATGAACAAGTGCATCACAATAAAGGCTTTAATGGACTTCATGAATGCACATTATAGCACAAGAATAAGATCAGAGTATCACAATAACCACCAAAGTCAGAAAAGACGGACCAGCTGACTTCAAAGAAGGAAAACATCACGCCCGACTAAACCTAGGATTAACATCTAAATCATTGCACGCAACGAAGTATCTGTCCACCCAATCAAGAGCAACTCAGGAGAAAGTGTAATTGTTTGTCGAGCAAAAATGACTCCCACGACCTGGGGCACTCATCTTTCCTAAAAAGGCAACATGAAAAAACAGAGATAAGGATCAAATAGTTGCAATAGAGTGAGACAAAATCCATTCACGTCATTTTACCACTCGATCTATGGACTACGTGGTGATGCACCACCGGAATTGGCAGGACGTCCACTGGGGACATCTCTTTGGAGCTGAGAATCTCTTTCACCATTTCGTACATCAGGACTTTCAAGTGTAGAAGGTCTCTGATTTGGAGAGCGACTCCTCTCATATTTGGCTTTCTGCGGGCTCTGGGATGAGCTGAAAATTGGGGAACTCCAATCAGATAGAAATTCTCAACAAGAGGTGACCAAAAGAAGCATTAAAGGGAAATAAGGAGGGCCTCACCTTGTGTATGATCCACTCCGACTTCGGTCCTCATCATCATATTTAGGTGCCCTTCGGTCTCTGCGACGATCAGGACTTGTGCTATAGCTCCTACTTTGGTGACGGTAACTCCTTCCCCCGTCTCTGTACTTGTTGCGATCATATCGTCCCCGGCTTCTACTGCGACTTCTCCTCCTGTAATCACGGTCTCCATATTCATCTCTGTACCTGAAAATCCATTGTACCATCAGTTGCAGTAAAGAATGTGAGGAATTACTTGCAACTCTGCAAGATGCAAGTACTCATTAAGATGGTTAAGGGCTAACTGCTACTTGCAGTTATTTTTTTCATTTCGCTACAAACAAAAGAACAAGGTGCAACAAAATTAGATGTCACCTAATATCTGAACTGCAAAGCTTAAACGACCAAAAAAGGGAATCTAGAAACCAACAACTCAATGGCATAATGGGAACTAGCCGAAAGAAATTAGCAACACCACATTGACACCTTACTTACTTGTTAAAAGGAGGTCACGGGAGTTTACAATTTCATGTGTGAACATCTTAGTTAAAGGCGACACAGTTACAATCTTATTAGGCTGAATCATCAAGTGCTGATGGAGTAAGTCTAAGTTCATAAGCTCTTCATCCAGCACAAATTTATAAAAATAGTTTTGGGAAAAGTGCAAAACAAGTCCTTGACGTGTTACCCATTGTCCCACTGATCAATTGAGCTCTAAATCTTTTGGCAAATGTTCAATCAGTCCTAGTCTTGCAGCTGATGCCGTCTTTTCACTGGAAAATGGAACCCACTCAATTTTACATGAAATTGAGTATGCTCTTTTACTATAACACTGGATTTTGTAATTACGAGACTCAGAACCTAAATTTCATTTAAATTGAGGAAACCTTGGACTTCAACTCAAAACCCTAAATTTGGCCCTTCAATCATCAAATTGTTTAATCATTCAGCTGATTCTCATAATCAATTCTGTCACTCAATGATTGATTAAACTGATGTGTTTTATCCCTTAGTTATGGTCCAGATTATCCAGTTAATCTTTTTTCCAATGTAATAAAAATGAGGACCAGTAGCTTAGCTGGTTTGAGCAACCGTAATGTAACTGCACTCCCAACGTTTTTCTGGAAATTGCACTTCCAAACTTAGTTGCTTAGATCTCAAGAAAAGATGGGAAAGTCCTATCCACTAACTGAAGAATAACGAATCAAATTTACTATATGCATGAGTGACTGTCGTTTTAGCATTCAGATTCAGCTGCAGCATTCAGCTTTTGGGACGTAATTCTATTTCTTGACATTGGATTACTGTGAACAAATTCAATATATAACACCCCAATTCTTTAAAAGTAATTGCCTCTAATGTCATTTAAATGTTAAACATATATTATGATTTGTATCTTTAAAAAGGTATAGATATTTTCCATAAGCCCTAAGATGCGTAAACAAGCTTCTCACATCATTTTTAACAGCATTAACTCCTCCATAGGATCAGTTCTCTCCATGAACCTGATCAACTGTTTTCATTACGTGCAGACAACTAACAAGGGATAGTGAGGATTATGCACAAAGTTCGTAATTTGATTTTCATAAGGCCAGGAGGGAACCTATAAAATAAATTAGCAGTGACATTGTTAACCCAGAGGGTCAGGTGTCCAGTCATATAGAGGTAAACTAAGGAGAAATTCCCTCCCTTTCCTCTTCAAACATCTCCACAAGTCATTGAAAAGAAATTAGATGGCTTAATCCTTCGTACATCAAAGAGCTCTAGTCATGGGTCCTCTATCCACTGTAGCATCATGATTTCAATGGTAAATTGACCCTGCCTATTTTCTCATTCAATCAGGATCCCAATCAAAGTTTCAGCTGCCTTTATTAAATCCCAATCAAAGTTACAGCAACCTTTATTAACTCTTGATATGTAGAGATAAATGAATTGTGAAGCTAGTAAACAGGCTTATGTAAGTATTAGAGGACAAAGTATCTTAACCATTCTATAAAAATGATTTTGAAATTTCACCTCAAACACAAATCAACAACTATAGCAATAGGGAGTTACAGACAGTTATCAACACATTAAACCCAAATTTATAATCAAGTGTAGAATTTTTCTCATTTTAGTATATATAGACACAATTTGCATAACTTCACTAACTTAACAAACTTAAACCAATTTGCATACACACGGTTTGTGTAACTTTACTAACTTAACAAACGTAAACCGTACCTTGGAAGAGGACTGCGACTTCTCGACCACCTTCTCATCTTTGAAACCGGTTCAGTAATCTTCCCCTTTTCGCTGTTGCGAAATAGAGGCCAAGCTCATCAGAAGAATCAATAACAAGAAACTGACAGCGAAGTTATTCAAGAAATCTATTTTTTCCTTTTCTTTAGGCCATCTCTTGCAGGTTATTTTGCGAAACGAATGCTCCACTGACAGAATCGTGCCAACAAGGTCATAGCAACTTGCACCATTCAAAGGTTTATTCCAAGAAAACCAAATTCCCTCCGGTGAACTCGTACCAGATTAGCATTGCATTGTGTTTTGTCCCGAAAGAAGCACAATCTATTTGCACAATTCGAAAACTAAAAGGTGAGATAATAATCAAACAGCTTACATTCTCTCGGCATTGGGACCGTACTTCGCGAACTGAACCCCAATCTCTCTCCCTTTCAACAAGAAAACCGAACAAGAAATCAAACGCCAATCCAAGCGTTCCCGCACAACGCAAACAGAAACCCAAGTCACCGAAGGAACTAAAAATCAGAGACAAGAGCGACACCATGGAGCTTGTCCACCGCCTTCTGCGCTTCGTCCGCGTACTTGTACCTCACGAACGCGAACCCTCTCGACTCCCCAGTCCTGCGCGATCACATCAGAACCCGGCAACAAAATCCCCAACCCTCAACACGCGACCTATGAAGCAAAAGGCAACGGAGCAGAGGAAACACACGTACCTCCGGTCCCTGGGAATGAACACGTCGACGACCTTGCCGTACTTGTCGAAGAGAGGGAAGAGGTCGTCGGCGGTGGTCCCCGCGAAACAGCCGCGTGAGGCATTGACACAGAGAGCGACGGAGGCGAAGGGAGTCGGAGCAGGGGAAAGGAGAGAGCTACGGAAGGAGATATTGAGGACGAGAAGCTAGTAAGTGTCGAATGTCCGGAGAGCCTGATCTTCCACAATGCGACATCTGCAAGCTGCTCCTCCTCCTCCTCCTCCTCCGGCGAGAGAGACAGAGATGCTTCGCTGGGGTCTCAGCTCGTCCAGCGTCCAAGGGGGTTCGACTTCGAGAGCACATAAGAGAAAACGCGAGAACGGGTTAGTGGGCCGGGGAAGATCGTGGCTGTGCGAGGAGAAACATGACTCGACGTTACAAAGACAGAGAATCGCGAACAAAACCATACTAAAGTCATTGTCCAGCTGATCAGTTGATTGAAAGGAAAAAGTCTATCACAGTCCAGTGCTTTCATAAAGCTATTTTCCAAGCTGAAGATATAACATCAAGAATGTGATCACACAATTAGTTAATTATTCCCACATTCGGTTAATTTCATTAACGTTTTATTATCCACATTAAATCATGATAACTAGTATATCGGTCAAAGAGTACTGTAACTTTTTGATGGAAGACCTTATTTGAAAGGACATGAATGAAATATTTTATATGAAAGGGTGCGAATAGAAATATAAGCAGGATGTAAGTTATATCCTCTCATTATCAAAAAAACATATCGTCAAGCTTGAGAGGGCAATTGTCTAGCAACACCCATTCACCAATCAATTCAATGCTTGACGATTCAAGTTATCAATCGAACTATTTCAATGGGTGGAGGTTAGTAAAATTTCACGTTTCCGCATTTGATTCTAATTTTGCATGAGTGTTGTTTATTCATGTATACCCGGGACAGAACCAAAACTTATCTCTACCTTGTCTCTGATTATGTGGGTTGAGCGGCGAAAGTCACGATTGTTAGGTTTTGTATTTGTTTTATTGTTCTCCCAATGGCTGAATTAATTTACTATTTTTGGCCATTTCATGCATTTTTATGGATATTTTATACATGAAATTAAATGTCCAGTGATCCATACATTTTAATTAGTTAGAGAGTAGCCATGACATCTTATATTAAGAGCCTAAATAGATATTGATTGTAATTAATCACATAATATGATTAATTTTATCTCTAGAGAATTTTCATTATATTAATATGGTTAGTTCTTAATTGGATATAATACGATAGTTTATTCATAAAAAAATTATGAATCTATTTAAATTAAAAACCTAGCTCACATGCATTTTTTTATTATGTAATTCATATTTTATTACAAGTTTAATATCGGTAAAACATGATATATATTTGATTTGCCTCAGATTTTGTTACATAAGCATGTTTGTTTATTATGTAATTTTATCACCTGTGAATATTTTTTATTTGAATATTCCCGACGGTGACAAGTGACAACTATAACGTATGGAAGCAATCCTTCTCCAATAAAACCAAAACCCATCAAGCCTGAACTTCAATCTCTAAAGCTCAATCCATCACCTCTGAAACGTGAGGAGGAAGAGCAGAGCACGCAGACATGCCCAAGGGAGAGGGCTGAAGGTGGAGGGAGAGGCGGTGATCAATTCCTCTGTCCATAACCACTGAAAAATCGTTGGGGAGAGTGACCAGCACAGAGAGAAGGAATCGGTTTTAAGGAGAGCATTTTTCGGGGTGAGAACCGATCTTTTTTGGGAAAGAAAGATCTATGAAATTTGGGCCGGAGAGTTTTGGCACTGATTTTTACGTTTAGATCTATGAAAACGAGTTTCTACAAGTGTCTCGAACTTATTGAGCAGTTTTGGTGTCAATATGGAATTGAGTCGTTGTATCTAGATCATTCGGTTGAGACGTCCATCACCTATTCGATGACATGTTTATGAGAATTTAGTGCGAGTTAACCGTGTTTTTCGTGTAATTCGAAAGTAAAACATTTTAGATTGGATGATCTTAACTGGTCTTCAAGCCATTGACGTCCGAGTCCTAGTGATTTCTCAATGTCTGAATCTGTTTCTGAACTCTGGGTTCATTGTTTTTGTGTTTTATGTTCCAACGCCGGTAAATGATGGTTAATGGTGAGAGCTTGGCTGGAGTTGATGTCACACTTACCGATCGTTCGTAAATCATTCTAGTGTATCTCCACATGGTGGTCTTACTTCATATCCTCAGTTTCTGTCCGTTTCGGTAATTCGTAGTAAAGGGGGTAACATCCGGCGAATGGCCATGGTTGAAGGTGATAGCCAATGACATGGGTCTTGTGATGAATATAGGAGATTGATTGTTTACGTATATACGTTCAATATTTCGGAGTTCTGGTGTGTTAAGCTCCGATTGTTGCTGTGCTGGTATGGTGAGCTTTGATTTTGGTTTTGTGTATTCTCGGTTAGTACTGAGGGAGGCGACAGGAAGAAGACAATGGGGGAGGGGAGAGAGAGAGAGAGAGAGAGAAGAAATTAATTAGCAAATAGCAAAATGAACGAAAGAAAACAATAAAAATGGTTTCAATTAGGGTTGACGAACTTGAGTTTAATTAGTTCGTGGATTGTGTTTAGCCTGGTTTGATGAATATGAGTCTAGTTTAGGCTGCTGTTTCTTGTCTTTGCTCTGCTCGGGTGTCATTTTGCCTGTTCATAATTAAGCCCTAACGCGTCCATGGTTTCCTATCACTTTTAGCATGTTTAGGTTTCGTCTCTATAATTGAATTGTGGACTGCGCTCGATGACTGCTTGCTGGTCATTCCTCATGGAGTGGGATTTGAGTGAATCTCAAGGTCATTTGATGATCATTCTGATTGCTCTAGATGGCATGTTAATATGTGGTTAATTTTTTTGTCGTTTCCATTGCTTAGGCACTATTTTCATGTGAAACTCAGGGTTGTTGCTTCTGCATGGGTACTGAACGTTGCGGGTCACTTCTGTTTTTTTGGGCGTGAATTTTAATTGAGTCGAGCCCCATTCAGGTGTTGCTTTGATTGCTCATGTTGAAACATTAGCCTGTCAATTTCCTGGCAATGTTGGCATGTTTGTCGATTGTTTAGATGAGTTGTGGGTTCTGCACTCTTAACGTCGCTGATTAAAGGTGACTGGGCTTGTTATGCGAAACTTTTGGTCCCATTGGAGTATAATTTAGATTTCTACGAAGGCATGTAAGCATTTGGCATGATTGAACATCATTTGCATGAGCGGAATGGGCTTATTTTAATACAGAATGTTGATCTGAGCTGTGGATTGGGTGTATTGTTGTGATTGGTGGCTTAATTTCATAGTTCTTGAGCCTACATAGGCATAGGATTCATGTCATAGCATTCTAGTTAAGTTTAGATATTTGACAATGAAAAAACTTAGCATTGTTTTGCTTGCTAAATTACTGATATTTGACAATAGGATCACGGACATTAATTAGTGAAGAAAGTAGCGTTATCTCTTATTTTTGACTTTGAGATTGTAGCACCGATACTTTGACCAAGAAGATAGTCTTCTTCATGACCTGGGAATTCCTCCCATCCTCCTTGATGAATTTCTTAGCATCATTATGAAGCTACTTTAAACGTTGTAAATGGAGCAGTGCTTCGTTTCTAGAATCAAGCTAGACTAAAGACCTTGCCAACATTTGATAGCAGAGGTCGAACAGTTCATGCCTTTTATGCATGTGCGTGAACACCTTGTAGCTTTTTACACGTATCTTCTCCAGGACATGCTTAAAGGATTGGGATAGGATGCATTAGTATTCATAGGCTAATCTAGTTTGCTGAGCAAGCAATTATGAAATTAATGATTTTCCTAATGTGGCTAGTATAGTTTAAATCTTGTTGGTCAACCACGTTAGTAATAATTTACTAACAATGTTAGTAACTTATGGAAGTCCAATGCAATAGTAGAGTATCAACCTCTCAATATATTCAGCATTCAAGATAAAAATTGAGCGGTGAACATAGTATTTTACCAATAACTTACAGACTGAGCTCCACTTGTGATAACCAGAGTAAGGAATTTTCCAACTTCAAGTAAATTGTAAGTTACTTACTCATGTAGAATTTTACTCCTCACAACAAGAATTTAGCGGTGAAATTAGTGACTTAACGCCGTAGGTTGTGAATCCATGGCCATTTTTTCTCTTTTGATCTGGATGTTGATTTTTCTCAAGCCCCGAGAGATGCATAAATCTTTCCCTCGAACTTATTTTTCCTGTGGTTTTCCTATTCGACAATGGAAATGCATCATCAAACATTAACTGGTGGAACGCATGTATTTGGACTATGGATGCTATTTGGCATAATGAAAAAGTTGATTGTTGCCACAAGATTGTTCTTTCTTGACATCGCATATTGACTGATGCCTTTCTTCTAAGGTATGAAGTACATTCAAGAATAAAAATTGAATTGATCCAACTACTGGAGAAGGTTGGGGGAACATAATTCATCGCTACTTCTCGATTGGAATAGTTTTTACTTTATCGTTCCCCTTATACTATTTGTTCACAAAGTTATCTGCAACTTTTATTTTACATTGTTGATTTTTACTGGGATCGACAAGGGCAGGGTCAAACGTTGGTCTAATGTGGTTTCCTATTTCAAATTCACAGAACCCTGAGCTCTCAAAGACTGTTTACTATTTTCCAGATAAAGCACTTGAGGGAAAATTGTTCTGACATGTTTTGCGCAAGGCAACATAAGTTCACTTTACTGAAAAACAGAAAAGGTGGTTTATGGTGAGCTAAGCCACAAATGAATTATACTTGTATTCGACAATGGAGCTAGGCCGAGCGAAACCAAACCATCATGATTTAAATGCCTCAAGATTTTGGGGGGCAGGATATCGTGTGCCTTCACACTCATAATATAAGGTAGCAATAGCACAGAACTTTTTTCTGAGACAAAGCATTGTATTGCAGTATCCCCTTTCAAGACAAAATGATGACCGACGATCCTCCTAATTTAAGCACTTTTAAGTTCGAAGCTTTGATGAAAACGAAGTTTGGATTTCCTCTACAGCCATATTCTTTTTGGAGCAATCAAAAGCTACTAAGCTTCCAGTAAAGACTCATGCCGTAGCAACATGCAGTAGCACTTGGGATAGGAACTGACCGAATGCGCTTTGGGTTAGGTTACACAACGGGTAGTAAGTTACACGAAACGCAAAGTTATGGTGGATGGCCAAGATTAGAAACAATTAGTCTCTGATTGAATGCACTCTAAAAGGATGCATTTTTGAAACTCTTTGGCATACAAGTGGATTTTACATCTACATAAATCTGAAATAAATTATATAAGAGGACTAACAATGGACAAGATTTTAGACTTCTTATAAATATTCCATTTGAACTTGACATGGGCCATTTGCTTTTAAGATGATAAACACTATATACATCGACTTTACATTGATATAATAGTTATATTTTCTAACAGTTTGAAATATCACCTGAGTTCAGCTGTCTTCTCTATACAAATGAATCTAGATGCCAGAAAGTTCTGGTTTTACTTATTCCAAAAAAGGCAGTCCACAAAATGAAGTCCTAGTCATGCTGATGTGGGTTAACCGGTTAAGCACTCAAATTGCCGGTCAAAAATCTCCTAAATTCAAAAGGAGATAACACATCAGAGAGCGAAACGATGGATTGAAATAAAAGTTCGGGCCTTAATTAAAATAGCTGCAAGGACTAATTTTCATTGAAGAAATTGCATGTGGTCGACAGAGCAACATCATTTATCAGACAACATCTTCTACAAATTGATCCAGTGAACGGCTTGAAGCTTTTGCATCTCTTCTTGAACATTATGGAAAACGATTGAACGAAATCATTTCCACTGAAGGACTGAGTTGGGGATTAGCATATACAAAAAAGCGACTGCTAGCTTTAAGATGGTCAGAAGTTCATCCCCGATGCCAGTGATGCTTTTTCCAGCAATTCTTAGATCACTAAAACACATGCAACTTCCCCCGTTTATTGAGATTTCTCCATAGAACTTGTTGAGACTCATGTCCATAAAGTCCAAGTGCGCTAGACGAAAGGTCCCATATGAGTTTCCAGTGAATTGATCTAAATGCTGGTGTGATAAGCTGAATGTAAAGCCAAGAAATGGAACCCATTTTCAAGCAAATTTGTCAAGGCCCAAAAAGTCTCCAAAAGAAGGGATGCTAAATTGGAACACCCACCACTGCGAGTAGGGGTGATCGGATTCAAAATGGGTAGGTTCCAGATTTGGACCTTGTACCTAGAGGTGTTAAATGGGTTGCATAACCCATTTATAGACCCATTTATGGTTAAATGGGTCATAAATGGGTCAAGCTTTCTTTCATAAAGCACCCATAATGGGTTTTAATGGGTCAAGATTAAGATATATGGGTTTTAAATGGGTTAGAGAGTTGACCCATTTATGACCCATTTATCAACCCATTAAAAATGAACCTATTTATTTTCACTCAAAATCCCACCATCTCTCTCCTCTCTTTAACTTTACAATTTTTTTTTTTATAAAAACCGAAATTATAATTATTTTTATTTTTTTTTATTTTTTTATTTTTTATTTTTCTTCTTATTTTTTCTTTCTTCTTCCTCCGGTCGCCGGCACGGCGATGGCCGGCGACCGGCCAGGCGAGCCTCGCCTCGCCGGCGGCGAGCGGCGTCGGGCGAGCTCGAGCTCGCCGGATCCGGCGAGGCGAGGCCTCGCCGACGCCCGCGAGGCTCAAGCCTCGCCGATCGGGCGAGGCTCAAGCCTCGCCGATGGGCGAGGCTCGAACTCGCCCGGCGTCGGGCGAGGCTCGAGCCTCGCCGGCGTCGGGCGGGGCGAGCTCGAGCTCGCCGACGCCGGCGAGCCTCGAGCTCGCCGGATCCGGGAGGCGGAGGCCTCGCCGACGTCCGGCGAGGCTCGAGCTTCGCCGATCCGGTGAGGGGCGAGCTCGAGCTCGCCGCGGCCGGCGAGCCTCGAGCTCGCCGGATCTGAGCCTCGCCGATCTGGCGAGACTCCAGCTCGCCGGCGTCGGGCGAGCTCGAGCTCGAGCTCGGCGGATCTGCGAGCCTTGAGCTCGCCGGCGTCGGTGGCCGGGCGAGCTTGAGGCTCGCTTGTGGCCGGCCGCCGGCTGTCGTCGTGGCGGCGGGCGGCCAAGAAGAAGAAGAAAAAGAAAAAGAAAAAGAAAAAGAAAATTAAATATTATATTCTTAAAAATAAAAATAATTAAAAAATTAATTTTTAAAAAATAAAAATAAAAAATAATTAAAATTCGATTTTTTTAAAATAATTATTTTAAAAATTATAAAAATTATCCATTAAATTTGTGTTGTATAAAACCATTTTAGCAATATCATTTTAAAAATATATATATAAACTTTTTTAGGTTTCGTTAAATGGATCGGGTATGGGTCGGATACGGGTCGGGTCGGGTATGGGTTAAAAATTTTGCACTGTAATAAATAGGTCATAAACGGGTTAAATGGGTCGATTTAGGTCGGACCATTTATGACCCGACCCAAACCCGACCCGACCCACCCGTTAAACGGGTCTACTTGTACCCAACCTTATTATAACTAATTCCCCTTTTTTGGACCCTGTACCAACCCTATTTGCACTAGACCCTATTCCTGAACCATCTTGTTTTTTTAGTCCGGTTCCAGGATTAATTTTGTTTCCACTCAAACCTATTTTGCACCCGTCCAATATCCTATACGGCTTCGAATTTTACATTAATACGTGAGAAAATAATGTAGTCCTTCTAATTTGTATTGAAACATTAAACACTTATAATCAATAAGTGTATGAACTTTTTGACTAGACGAAAAACTAAGGATCCACAAGGCTAATGATGATAAAGTCGCAAGAGTTATAATCTCCAATTGATGGCAACTTCCTCATTTTGGCAATAAGAATAATAAACAAAGAAAATAATAAAACATACGAATCATTAAGTGCGAACTCAATTGATCTGATTTTGAGATCTTTTTACCCCCTTAACGGACTATTATAACATAGGTACCTAAGAAAATGCATGAGAACGCCTCATACCTTCAAGAATCTTTGCGTTCATTTTGGGTTTTGGACTTTTGGAGTTGGGCTTACAAAACTAATTCCCAAACCGGTCTAGTTAATCCAGTTCCCGAGTGGGTATACACTCAGAACCGCTTCCCGGACCGATTCAAACTAGTTCCAAATTTTGGGAATCGGTTCCCAACTCTGTTTTTCTGTGGGTTGGTCCGATTCCCAGATATACCCGGTCCGGTTGTACACCTATAACTACGAGAATATAAAACCCATACTAAATTCAGAAGCATAGCGGACCGCCTTTGGAGATAGCCAGTGGATTATGACCAACAAAAGGCAAACGAAAGTGCAGGATCACACCAGCACAATTAAGTCTCATTGTCCATGTGCAGCACGCATGATTAAACCAACACACCCCATAGAAAATAGTCAAAAGTGTAGCCAGAGACCTATGAACAAATGCATCACAAGAAAGGCTTTAAAAAGACTTTCACGAATGCACATTATAGCACAAGAATAAGATCGGAGGATCACAATATCCACCAAACTCAGAATAGACAGACTGGCTCCCTTCAAAGAAAGAAAACTTCACACCCGACTGAACCTGGATTAATATCTAAATCACCACATGCAATGAAGTCTCTGTCCACCCAATCAAGAGCACCTCAGGAGAAAGTAAAATTGTTTGTCCAACAAAAATGACTCCCACGACCTTGGGCTCTCATCTTTCCTAAAAAGGCAACATGAATGTCGCGACCAATTTTTTTCGGGGGTGAACCACCTATGGTTTGGCTAATGGATTGTTAAGCCTAGACTTAACTCGGGCTCTCCCAAGCCCATACCAATTCGCGACTTAGGTTTGAATTGTTAACATGCAATTGAATTTTAACTAGGAGTCGCCACTAACTATTTTTGGTGGGTCGATTAGAAACCCTAATAAAGTAACGGGAGATTTACTTTACTCCTACGAACCAGAGACTAAGGGTACGGGGACTTGGTTACGCTAGATTTCTCTAACGCCCTTTTGGTACCTTTCTTTTTATTTTGAAAAATGTTTGGCGAGCAATTTGGATTGATTTTAAATCTATTTCCCTAACATGTGAGGTGTTCATGCAGGTGCGCAAACCACCAATTTAACACCCAAGAAAGCATTCAATTAAATGATGCAGAACTTACCTCAAGGCAATGAAAGCATCTGTAGTGTTAAATTAAAATCCACATCAACAACCCTAGATATGGTTTCTAATTAACACGCAGTTTCTTTTTCTTTTTTTGTTTTTACTTTTTTAACGAGACTGTAATCCATATGCAATGCAATGCTTTTAATCTAATATGAAATGATATGGCATGGCAATATGTCTTAAACTATATGAATGAGTAAAAAAAAGACTAATGATTTCTTAATGAACATGCAATAATTAAATATGCAATCTAAATTAACCAAGACGATTTAATTCTAATGATGTGTGATGCAATGCAATGACGTACAAGATTATTTTAACTAAAATGACATGCGACATACAATTTCATATGTGAGTTGTATGTCACGCGACATTTATTAAATGACATAATCTAATGACAGGCACTTTCTAATTAAATGAACTCAATAAATGACGTGCATTTCATGAATCTAATTCTATATGACATGGGCATTTTTATTTTCCTAACAAAAACATGCAAATTATCTAGGAGAGATTATCTACCTATAATTGATAAACATGCAACCCTAACATGCAATGACGTGCAAAGAATGCCTTAATTCAACATGATATATGCATGATGATTTTTGTGTTTTTATATTAATTTCGAAATTAAAATTTCACATGCAATTCAAATAATGATAAAACTAACATCCTAAATGAATGTGTTTTTCTTTTGGTTTTATTTTCCATGATTCAAAATAAAATTCTTATTCTAAATATAAAAGATAATAATCAAAAGAAACCTAATCCTAATTCAACATTTTTTGGATTTTTCTTATTTAAAATTCGAATTAAGATTGCAATTTTAACCCTAAAACATGAAATATTCTAAAGCAAATCTAATCCTAACTCAAATATTTTTAGATAAAAATTGACTCAACCAACTTGACGACAGCAAATCAAACAAGATAAGATTGATATCCAAAATTGGCGAACCATATCTCGCGCATGAGATCGGGTTAGCCAATTTTAAAATTAAATTGCGAATCGAATCTCGGGCTTGAGATTGGATTGTCGATTTTTGCAAGGGATTGCGAGTCAGATTTCGGGCGCGAAAATCAGACTGACAACCCCTAATTTGAGGGACTTTTCATGTCGGAATCTCAACCATCCATTCAGGAATAATCCTATTAAAAAAGTAAATAAATGAAAATAACATAAAAAAATAAAGTAAAAAAAAAAAACTACCTAATTGATTTTCCTTTTTTCTTTTGTTTTTCTGTTTTCTTTTGCCTCCTCGAGCACAAAGCTTGCTCGTAGGTCTCCAAGGGCAGCCGGTCACCGCCGGTCGGAGAGTTGCGGAGCACGGCGCCGGCGAAAAGCTCGGGCGGAGGATGGCGGGGTGCTTCACGGATCGATGTGGTGGCGTGGTGCTCGTTGGGCGTCGGCGCAGGGCTGTCCGTCGGGGCTTCGGCAAAGGGCGGCAACCGGCGTGGCGACGAGCGGCGTGCGAGCTCCGGTGGCGCCGTTTGGTTGCTGGGTCGAAAGGGAGCTCGAGTGCGTGCAGGGACGACGGCAGAGGCGAATCGGCGATGGCTTCGTGAATAGGGGTGCTGCAAGGGTGTCGGGTCAGAACGAGTAGCGGTCCGGCTCTGGCAGCGACAGAGGCGCTACGAGGGGCGCTGGCGCTCGGGCGTCCGGATCTAGCATGGCAGCAGCGTTGGTGTGGCGGCGACGCGAGATCGGGCGGCGATGGTGAACGGGAACAAGCGGAGGACAGCGGTGGGCGATCTCGGCCTCGGACAGCAGCTGCAAAGACGAGCTTGCGGGCGATGGAGCGACGGTAGCAAGGCAGCAAGGGCGTCGTTCTTTGCGGCGGCAGCGAGCAATGGACGGCGGTCGTGGTGGGCTTCGGTTCCGGGCGGCGTCGGTGTGGCGAGGCGGCGGCGTCCGGCGGGCAGCAAGCACGGGCAGACAGCAGTCGAGCCCACAGGGGAAGAAGAACAGTTCTTCTTCCCCTTTTTTATTTCTTTCTCTCTCCTCCCGTCTCCTCTCACGTCACTTTCTCTCTCTGTCTTCTCCTATGCTCTAGTGCACTTTTCAGCAAAAGGAGAGCTTTTCCTTCTTCTTTTTTTTCGACGAAGAGAACCCTCGAAAAGCCCCCTATTGTACCCTATAGGAGACTTTCACTTTTCTCCACCGGAAGAGATTTTTTTTTTTTTTTAGCGAAGGCTTGCCCCCTCTATTTATAGAGAGAAAACCCCAGTTTGTTCTACCTACAAGATTTGCATATATTGACCTAATCGCTAAAGATCATCATTCGAAACGGAGAGATGTGGTCAACAAGAAAATGGCTCCAAAATCTAAAATCATTTGTTAAAATTTTCCAAGCTGACTCACTCAACCATTGAAGATTATCTTCCGATAAGGCTTTATTATCCAAACTCTAAAATCTTTCAAAATCTCCTTCCATAACAAAATATTTTTTAACAACTTTTTAAAAGATAAGTTAAATATTATTGTTACCTTAATGCAAACGAACAAATAAAAATAGTTAAAATTTATGTGTCAACAGTTTGCCTCTCTTTGAAGGTGAGCTCGTAGAGGTTGCCTTCAAAGACAAATTGACCCATAAATTTTGACTATACACATACACTAAATGATTTTTTTTTGTCAGGAAATGTATCCCATTTTTTTTTTAAAGGAAAGCAATTCGTATGGTGCATGGAAATGCTAATGCAAATGCATGATGTCAAAGGAAAGAACGTACCTACAATTACTTACCAATCGGTGCGGTAAAGCATCTTGAGGTACATGATAAATCCCTATTTACTCCACAAGTACCCAACTCTCACTCAGGCTCCTTGAAAAGCGTAACAGGTAAGAACATTCACATCCCAAGTGAAATGTTCAACGGAAAAAAATTGAGACATCTAGATCCAGACTGAGACGTCAAGATTTTTGAAAAACTCAAAATACCTAGATCTAGACTAAGGTATAATGAGAAGGATTGACAAACATTCACATCTAGAGTGAAATGTTTGAATGAAAATAATCAAGACATCCAGGTCTAGACTGAGATGTCAAGATTTTTGTACTTGAGACACCTAGATCCAGACTAAGTATAACGAGAAAAGTCGAAAAAACATTCACATCCAGAGTGAAATATTTGACGAAGAGAATTGAGACATCTAGATCCAGACTGAGATGTCAAAATTTTGGAATGCAATTTGTATGCAAATGGTAAAGGAACCTACCTGGAATATCTTATCTTCAAGGAGGGTAGAGTGATTCAAGATAGTTGCTGTTACATGTTCAGGACTCGTACCTTTCTACGGTCGCCTAAAATAGTAACGAAGAGACTACTTTCCTAGGACCTGTACCTTTCTACGGTCGCCTAGTAGGGCAGCAAGGTTTTGTAAGGAAATTACTTTCCTAGGACCCCTACCTTTCTACGGTCGCCTAGCAGGGTAGTGTTTGGTTGTGTCTAGGACCCGTACCTTTTACGGTTGCCTAAACGGGGATTCGCTTTCCAAGACCCGTACCTTTCTACGGTTGCCTGAATAAGGAATCATTTTCTAGGACCCGTACCTTTCTACGGTTGCCTAAATAAGGAATCATTTTCTAGGACCCGTACCTTTCTACGATCGCTGAATTGAGGTAATTACTTTCCAGGACCCGTACCTTTCTACGGTCGCCTAAACTGAGGTTTTGCTTGGCTAGGGCTCGAACCTTTCTTCGGTCGCCTAACGTTGTAACATAGATTATCTGACCAGGACCCGAACCTTTCTTCGGTCGCCTTAATCAGATTGAATCTAGAGGAAAATCTTTGGGGGACAACTTAGTCGAGTGTCAACTAAAAGGGACTCTGGGCTACAAAAGCACGCCAGGTCAATATAAAGGACACCGGGCTACGAAAGCACGCCGGGTCAATGAAAGAGACTCTGGGCTACGAAAGTACGCCAAGTCAAGAACTCCGGGCTACGGAAGCACGCCGGGTCTATGAAAGGCGACATCGGGCTACAGAAGCATGCCGAGTCTATTAAAAGGGACACTAGGCTATGAAAGCACGCCAGGTCAAGAAAGGGACATTGGGCTACGGAAGCACGCCGAGTCGATAAAAATGACTCTGGGCTACAAAAGCACACCAGGTCGATATAACTGGACAGCTTGACCAAGTCAAGTGTCGATGCACTTGAGAGAGAATACCGCACAATGACAAGTATTTTAGAGTATGGTAGAGATATACTTACCTGGTGATATCTCTAATTCTTGGGGATATGTCTTTTGGAATTTAGATATCCTGTGGAGGTCTTTCTCCTCATGGTGGAGGTTTTTCATCTCCTAATATCATGAAACATTCTTAAAGGAACTTGAATTACCTATCAGACATGATTTAGAGCAAAAACTGATATGCATTCATCAAAGACATAGACAATCTAAGCTACTCTAGAATGCACATTTCAAAATTCAGTGAGGTTTTCATCAACTCAATCGGGGTTTATGCATAATGACCTTTGCATCACCCAAATTTCCATTGGAGAGAATTATCATTCAAGACAATCTTCACTCATGACATGGATTTCTTAAGAATAGTAAATGAGAGACTTTCAGTTAGAAAGGACTTTCGCTCACTCTCATTTAGAATGGCTATTTTATGCGAATCACTCAATTTTATCATATCGATATGGGTCCGAGTATTCTCGCAAGCGGTACGATCTTACCAATATGAGAGGTCTTTAACAGGGACCATAATGTGGGCTTGGTCAACGGCTTAACAAAAGGACTCTTTGAGTCAAAGCTATTGAATGAACTGTCTTGTAATCATCTCCGGGTTTACAAGTCAAGAACCCTGCAAAATGAAAAAGAAATAATCTTGCTCATACTTCTTCGAGCGATGCTTATAAACATATGAACTCCTACATTAATTCAAGTACCCTAATCTGAAGAGACTTTATTAAGGGACGTAACGTAGGTTGGGTTCATGGGTTGAGAAATGAAAGGATCATTAGGCTCAAAATGTGTGCAAAAGGTGAGAGTTGATGATCATCTTGGCATTGCCACCAATTTTTTTTTTTTTTTACCATCGGGGATTGTCTTCATGAAGTCCTCCATTGATTGTAGAAACTCGGCATTTGAGTTCTTTGAGTATTGCTCCATTGAGATTTAATTCTTGTAATTGACAGTTACCTATCTTAACTTTCTTTTTTCGTCTATGGGCATTGGCCTTGCTTTTACCAAGCACACCGCTTTTTATGCCCCTAGTTCTCATGCATTTTTTCTTCACTTCTTTTCATAGGCATCAGCCTTGCTTTTACCAGGCACACTGCTTTTTCATGCCCCTTAGTTCTATTTTGAATTCAATTCTTGCGCACAATGCATGCGTCAAGCAATTACACTTTGAATGGCACTTGAACTTTCAAAGGTCCTCATCTGCCTTTTGCCTTGCCCCAATGTGGGGGATGATCACCAATTGGGTTTAAAGAAATGAAATTGCAGGCTCAAGTGGGATATGCAAAGGATATAAGTGTATATGATAGAGAAAGAAATGCTCTTCGTCATCCTAAGGCACTTAAATTAACACATGAATTCAATGTAATAGCACGACTTGAAGATTGATGCAAGTGAGAGCAAGAAAATTTCAATTCATTTTCCTCACCTCATGATGCAATTTTATCTCCTAGTTGCCCCGATGTGGGGTGATTCTTGACAGGGGTAATTTGAAAACAATATCCGTAAGTGTATGGGCTGAAAAGGGTTAAGCAATGGATCACCTGTAGTGTTTGGGATAGAGAAATGAATTGCCTCTCATCATTTCGGTTGCCGTACCTCTTGTGAGAGAACTCTTTACCTTATGGATATGAACCTTCCTACACTCATCTCACAAGTGTATGAATATGGGACTGTGTATAGGATAGGGTTTGCCTTTCATCATCCCGACTCGTCTCATTTAGTATGCTCAATCAATTCCACATCATTCATTAAATTAGTCCATCTTGATGTTCTTTAGTGGAATTGGTGGATAAAATATGTAAGAGTCATCATGCAAAATCCTTTTTTTTTTTTTTAAAGAATTCAACAGCTTTAAGCATGTCAACTTCAAATAGTTTTTTATACTGCAAAATGGTTTTAAGCATTCATTTAAGGATTCTTCTACAATGGGAATTGCCTTAGCAGTTGATGTCTTTGGATTGTCCCTATCATTCAAGACTGAAAATCCACTTTTGCCCCTGCATAAGAGAACATGCATCAGTATGATACTATGCAACATCAACGTAAATTCAAATTGCACATCCATTTTGGCTCGGGTGAAGACTTTATCCCAGTCGGGTCACTACCAAAACCTATCATGCCCCCAATTTGTCAACTCTTCCACTAGGGAATGATGGTCCTCTTTTACTTGCCCCAAATCTTTTTCATTACAAGTGCGCTCTAAACCTGTTGATCACAAGTCAAGTTTATAATCATTGAAACTTGATACGTCATTCTCAGATGTCCCTTGTCATAACAAGTTATAGAATCATGTTCTGAGACAAGAAGCAAATGAGTCAGACAAACAAACAGGTTTAATCTGCTACAAGCTTTGGGAAAATGTTTTTTGTTTTTTGTTTTTTTAGCAATAAAATGCTTTTGTTTTCAAAAAAGTTTTTGGGAGGAAGCATGAAAAAGTCCAGCCCTTAGGATTTCTCCATGGATAATAGTTTCTTTTTCATGGTAGGATATCGTCATTGGACTGGTTTGGTATACTCCATCATGTCCTCAAAATTGAAAATAAAATTGTAATTTCATTGAATAGAATCACATGAATTACATTATTGGAATGGAAAATGCAAACAAGCCAAACCCTAAAAGCGAAAGCGATAATTGAAATTTCAAAAAGCAGATTATCCTAAGAAAAACTTGAAATCCTAGGAGATAAGAACTTCTTCACTCAGTGACAGCGTTTGTGCCTTCATCATGGTTGGGCAGAGGATTTTTCTGCTTACTGCTGAAAGAGAATGCCTTTGTATCCAAGAGATCTTGGACCTTATGCTTCAAAACATAGCAATCATCAGTAGAGTGACCAATCTCTCTCATGTGATAGTCACACTTCTCGGAGGGATTATATGTAGGATAACACTCGGGATTTGGTCGCTTCGGCTCAGTAGAGAGTAATCCCTTATTTTGGAGAATAGGCAAAACTTTGGATAGGGGCCCAGGAAGAGATGTGAACTGTCTTCTGACATTACGTCGTCGATTAGGGAGCTGATGTTCTCCACCTTGTTGCTCAGTAGAAATCTTAATTACTGGAGTGCAACCACGATTCGGTTGAGAATATGTCATATTAATCTCAGCTTCAAGGTCTTTCTCCCTCTTGGTATAAAACCTTTTGTTAGATGGCTCAGTAAACCACCCTTCTCTTATCCCCATCTCAATTTGTTCTCCCACGAGAACAAGTTGGTTGAAGTTTTCGACATATGTGCTAGCCATCCGGTTACGGAACTCAGATGGAAGAGTCTTGATGAACAACTTCATCAATTCCTTGTCAGTAGGCTCAGGAGTGATTTGAGCTACCATATTTCGCCATCTCATGGCATACTCCTTGAATGATTCACTCCTCTTCTTCTCCATTCTCTCAAGATCTTCTCGGGAAGGTGCGATGTCCATATTGAACTTATATACGTTTGAGAAATGCGTCGGCTACTTCATTCCAGTGTCAAGAAGATTGACATTCTTCATCACATACCGTTCAAGTGCGGGTCCAGTCAAACTCGCATGGAACGATTGGATCATGAGGGGCTCATTTTTGACGTGCTGGGCCATGCGCACATGATACATCTACAGATGAGATTTTGGGCAAGATGTACCGTCATATTTCTCAAACTCTGGCATTTTGAACTTGTTCGGCATTTTGACTTTCTCATAAACTGACAAGTCAAATGGGAGTGAACTCTGCGACTCTTGCAATTGTTTTAGTTTCTCTTCAAGTTTGGCGAAGTGTTTATCTTGCTCCGCTTTAGGGACATTGTCGGGCTTAACCTTTTCGGTAGTGACAAACAGTGGGTCATCCTCCAGTTCAAGACATGTCATCATCATCAATTTGAGTCTTGTTCGTCTGCTTTGGGACTATAATCTCGGGGAGAGCGGGTGCAAGGGTCTGATTCACTTGGAGAGATTGCATAGAGGTGAGCAACTGTTTGAGTTGGTCTTCCACAACAGACATACGATCTCGCATTTCGGCTTGGTCGGCCATTTTTGCTCTCGATCGTGTAATGATGGGCGAACGTGGAGGATCCGTTATCACCTAATTTAAATAAATGGGAACATGTAAGCATGAGGTGTAAATAGAGAGCTAGTCCATGACAACAATCTATTTTTAGTCAAGAAAAGTCCACATATGAAGAGGATTTCCTAAAAATGGACTAGGAAAACAAAGATATGGGATGCCCCAGTAGGGACGAAATTTCCTAAACATGAACTAAGAAGAGCCAAAACATAAATTGAAAACAAATTTCCAATTTTTTATTTTTTAAATGACTCATTATATGTCAATTTATTTTCTCATTTCATCTCTAATTGACAAAGGAATTAGATCAGATGACTAACCTAGATTGTCATGGACAGACCAAAAGCATGACAAAATAAATTGCATGGTATAGGGATAGAAAACTTACTTTACCAAGAAAAATTGATGGCAATCACATAGACATGCGCATGGTAAGTGGCTCGATTTCTAATCTATAAGGCTTAGCAAGGTGGAGCCACAAAGATAATCAGACTAGCCACGGGCTTGTGGACTATGTCGGGTCCTCATGACTTTGGCTTGGTCAAAAAGCCGACCCGGGTCGCGGGCATGCAGACCGAGGTGGGTACTCTTGACACCATGAAAGAAACTTCGGGATTGAGATGGACGACTCGTACCGCAAGCATACGATCGGAGTGGTATCCATCTCAATACCATCCTAAATGATCCTATGCGGCCCAGGTCCGGCAGCAGGTTGTGTATGCAAAGTGTAGTGATAAATGCAAAACATACACAACGGTTTATATCAAGCAACACTTCATATGTGAAAATAAACCATACATTCCTACATCTCCCTACAAAACAAAGGTTAGCAAACACTTCCCCTTATACCTCCCATCCTGCAAAAACAGTTAACACCTTAAATGTTAAGGACGTACCTGGGATCCTCGCTGCCAAACAAAAATATTTTTTCAAAAAGATATTGGCCTAAGTCTACTAAGAGTTTTAACTCAAGTCCCCAGCGGAGTCGCCAAGCTGTCGCGACCAATTTTTTTCGGGGGTGAACCACCTATGGTTTGGCTAATGGATTGTTAAGCCTAGACTTAACTTGGGCTCTCCCAAGCCCATACCAATTCGCGACTTAGGTTTGAATTGTTAACATGCAATTGAATTTTAACTAGAGTCGCCACTAATCTATTTTTGGTGGGTCGATTAGAAACCCTAGTAAAGTAACGGGAGATTTACTTTACTCCTACGAACTAGAGACTAAGGGTACGGAGACTTGGTTACGTTAGATTTCTCTAACGCCCTTTCGGTACCTTTCTTTTTATTTTGAAAAATGTTTGGCAAGCAATTTGGATTGATTATAAATCTATTTCCCTAACATGTGAGGTGTTCATGCAAGTGCGCAAACCACCAATTTAACACCCAAGAAAGCAATTAAATGATGCATAACTTACCTCAAGGCAACGAAAGCATCTGCAATGTTAAATTAAAATCCACATCAACAACCCTAGATATGGTTTCTAATTAACACGCAATTTATTTTTCTTTTTTTGTTTTCACTTTTTTAACGAGATTGTAATCCATATGCAATGCAATGCTTTTAATTTAATATGAAATGATATGGCATGGCAATATGTCTTAAACTATATGAATGAGTAAAAAAAAAGACTAATGATTTCTTAATGAACATGCAATAATTAAATATGCAATCTAAATTAACCAAGACGATTTAATTCTAATGATGTGTGATGCAATGCAATGACGTACAAGATTATTTTAATTAAAATGACATGCGACATACAATTTCATATGTGAGTTGTATGTCACGCGACATTTATTAAATGACATAATCTAATGACAGGCAATTTCTAATTAAATGAACTCAATAAATGACGTGCATTTCATGAATCTAATTCTATATGACATGGGCATTTTTATTTTCCTAACAAAAACATGCAAATTATCTAGGAGAGATTATCTACCTATAATTGATAAACATGCAACCCTAACATGCAATGACGTGCAAATAATGCCTTAATTCAACATGATATATGCATGATGATTTTTTGTGTTTTTATATTAATTTCGAAATTAAAATTTCACATGCAATTCAAATAATGATAAAACTAACATCCTAAATGAATGTGTTTTTTCTTTTGTTTCGAATTGGTCAGGGGCTCTTTTACCATGGAAAATAATAGAATTACCTCATGGGGAGTTAGCCACACCCACGAATGATATAAATACTACCGTTGCTTTAGCTTTACTCACGTCGTAGCATATTTCTATGCAGGTCTTACCAAAAAGGATTAAGTTATTTCAGTAAATACATTCAACCAACTCCAATCCTTTTACCCATTAACATCTTATAAGATTTCACAAAACCTTTATCACTTAGTTTTCGACTTTTCGGAAATATATTAGCCGATGAATTAGTAGTTGTTGTTCTTGTTTCTTTAGTACCTTTAGTGGTTCCTATACCTGTCATGTTCCTTGGATTATTTACAAGTGGTATTCAAGCTCTTATTTTTGCAACTTTAGCCGCGGCTTATATAGGTGAATCCATGGAGGGTCATCATTGACTCGTTTTCAAAATAGTCGTTTTTTAGTTTAGCCCAAGGTAATGTATGTGTAACTCAAGATAATCTACTTAGGCAAGATAAAAATAGACAAATAAGAAAAAAATTCTTATTCTAAATATAAAAGATAATAATCAAAAGAAACCTAATCCTAATTCAACATTTTTGGATTTTTCTTATTTAAAATTCGAATTAAGATTGCAATTTTAACCCTAAGACATGAAATATTCTAAAGCAAATCTAATCCTAACTCAAATATTTTTTAGATAAAATTGACTCAACCAACTTGACGACAACAAATCAAATAAGATAAGATTGATATCCAAAAATTGGCGAACCATATCTCGAGCATGAGATCGGGTTAGCCAATTTTAAAATTAAATCGCGAATCGAATCTCGGCTTGAGATTGGATTGTCGATTTTTGCAGTTGCGAGTCGATTTCCGGCGCAAAATCGACTGACAACCCCTAATTTGAGGACTTTTCATGTCGGAATCTCAACCATCCATTCAGGAATAATCCTACTAAAAAAAAAAACAAAGTAAATAAATGAAAATAACATAAAAAATAAAGTAAAAAAAAAAAAAAAATACCTAATTGGTTTTCCTTTTTTCTTTTGTTTTTATGTTTTCTTTTTCTGCCTCCTCGAGCACAGCTTGCTCGTAGGTCTCCAAGGGCAGCTGGTCACTGCTGGTCAAAGCTCTGGCGAGGGCAAATTGGCGGCGGGTCGGAGAGTTGCCGGCACGGCACCGGCGAAAAGCTCGGGCAGAGGATGGCGGGGTGCTTCACGGATCGATGTGGTGGCGCGGTGCTCGTTGGGCGTCGAAGCAGAGGGCTGTCCGTCAGGGCTTCTAGCAAAGGGCGGCAACTGGCGTGGCGGCAGAGCGGCTGTGCGAGCTCCAGCGGCGTCGTTTGGTTGCTGGGTCGAAAGGGAGCTCGAGTGCGTGCAGGGGCGACGGCGGAGGCGAATTGGCGATGACTTCGTGAATAGGGGTGCTGCAAGGGTGTCGGGTCGGAACGAGCAGCGGTCTGACTCTGGCAGCAACAGAGGCGCTGCGAGGGGTGCTGGCGCTCGGGCGTTCGGATCTGGCGTGGCAGCAACGCTGGTGTGGCGGCGATGCGAGATCGGGGCGGCGATGGTGAACAGGAACAAGCGGAGCACAGCAGTGGGCAGATCTCGGCCTCTGGACAGCAGCTGCAGCACAAGCTTGCGGGTGATGGAGCGACGGTAGCAAGGCAGCAAGGGCGTCGTTGCTGCGGCAGCGAGCAATGGACAGCGGTCACGGTGGGCTTCGGTTCCGGGCGGCGTCGGTGTGGCGAGGCGGCGGCGTCCGGCGGGTAGCAAGCGCGGGCAGACAGCAATCGAGCCCACAGGGGAAGAAGAACATTTCTTCTTCCCCTTTTTTTTTATTTCTCTCTCCTCCCGTCTCCTCTCACGTCACTTTCTCTCTCTGTCTTCTCCTGTGCTCTAGTGCACTTTTCAGCAAAAGGAGAGCTTTTCCTTCTTTTTTTCGACGAAGTGAACCCTCGAAAAGCCCCCTATTGTACCCTACAGGAGACTTTCACTTTTCTCCACCAGAAGAGAATTTCTTTTTTTTTTTTTTTTTAGCGAAGGCTTGCCCCCCCTATTTATAGAGAGAAAACCCCAGTTTGTTCTACTAAGATTTGCATATATTGACCTAATCGCTAAAGATCATCCTTCGAAACGGAGAGATGTGCTCAACAAGAAAATGGCTCCAAAATCTAAAATCATTTGTTAAAATTTTCCAAGCTGACTCACTCAATCATTGAAGATTATCTTTTGATAAGGCTTTATTATCCAAACTCTAAAATATTTCAAAATCTCCTTCCATAAGAAAATATTTTTTAACAGCTTTTTAAAAGATAAGTTAAATATTATTGTTACCTTAATGCAAACGAACAAATAAAAATAGTTAAAATTTATGTGTCAACAATGAAAAAACAGAGACATAAGGATCAAATGGTTAATAGAGTGAGACAGAAGCAACAAATCCACTCACGTCACTTTACCACTCGATCTATGGACTACGTGGAGATGCACTGGGGGAATCGGCAGGACGTCCACCGGGCACATCTCTGGGGAGCTGAGAATCTCTTTCACCATTTCGTAAATCCGGACTTTCAAGTGCAGAAGGTCTCTGATTTGAAGAGCGACGACTCCTCTCAAATTCACCTTTCTGAGGACTCCAGGATGAACTGCAAATTGGGGAACTCCAATCAGATAAAATTCTCGACAAGAGTTGACCAAAAGAAGTATTAAAGGGAAATAAGGAGGGCCCTCACCTTGTGTATGATCCACTCAGACTTCGGTCCTCATCATCATACTTGGATGCCCTTCCGTCTCTGCGACAATCAGGACTCGCGTTATAGCTCTTACTTTGGTGACGGTAACTCATTTCCCTGTATCTGTACCCGTCATATCGTCCCCTGCTTCCACTGCGACTTCTCCCGTAATCACGGTCTCTATATTAATCTCTGTACCTGGAAATCCATTTTACTATCAGTTGCAGTAGGGAATGAGAATAAAATTACTTGCAACTCTGCAAGACGCAAGTACTCATTAAGATGGTTAAGGGTTAAGGGTTAATCGCTACTTGCTGTCACATCAATGGATATATATATTTATTTCACTACGCACAAAAGAACAAGGTGTACTTACCCTTTCACCAAAAAAAAAAAAGAAAAAGAACAAGGTGCAACAAGCTTGAATGTCACCTAATATCTGAACTGTCGTCTCAAAGCTTAAATGACAAAAAAGCGGAATCTAGAAACCAACAACTCAATGGCATAATGGGAACTAGCCTAGCAACACCACATCGACAACTTGTTAAAAGGATGTGACAGGAGTTTATAATTTTATGTATGAACATCTTAGTTAAAGGCGGCACAGTCACAATCCTGCTAGGATGCATCATCAAGTGCTGATGGAGTAAGTCCAAGTTCATAAGCTCTTCATCCAGCACAAATTTATAAAAATAGATTTTGGAAAAGTGCAAAACAAGTCCTCAACATTTAACCCATTGCCCAGCTGATCGAAAATCTTTTGGCAAATGTTCAATCAATTCTAATCTTGCATCTCACCCCATCTTTTCACGGGAAAATAGAACCCACTCAATTTTATATTAACTTAACTATGATATTTTACTATAACACTGGATTTTGAAATTAAAAGACTCAAATTGAGATTGAGGAAACATTCGACTTCAACTCAAAACCCTAAATTTGGCTCTTCAATCATCAAATTGTTTTATTAGTCAGTTGATTCTCCTGATCAATTCTGTTACTCAATTATTGATTAGACTGATGGGTTGTATCCCTTAGTTATGGTCCAAATTATCCAGTTACTCTTTCTCCAAAGTAAGAAAACTAAGGACCGGTTGCTTAGCTGGCTTGAGCAACCATAACGTAACTGCACTTCCATCATTTTCCTGGAAATTGCACTTCCAAACTTAGTTGCTTAGATCTAAAGAAAAGGTAGGAAATTCCTATCCACGAACTGAAGACTAATGAGTCAAATTTACAATGTGCATGAGTGACTGTGGTTTTACCATTCAAGTTCAGCTGCAGAATTTCAGCTTTTGGGATGCAACTCTATTTCTTGACATTGGGTTAGCGTGAAAAAAATTAATATATAACACCCCAATTCATTAAAATTAATTGCCTCTAATGTCATTTAAATGTTAATGTATTATGATTTGTATCTTTAATATAGTTATTCTCCATAAGCCACAAGATGCGTAAACAAGCTTCTCACATCATTGTTAACAGCATTAACTCCTCTGTAGAATCAGTTCTCTCCATCAACTTGATCGATTGCTTTGATTACTTGCGAACAACCAACGAGGGATGGTAAGGATTACTCACAAAGTTTGCACTTTGATTTTAATAAGGCCAGGAGGGAACCTATAAAAATAAATTGTGGACTGCGCTCGATGACGGCTTGCTGGTCATTCCTCATGGAGTGGGATTTGAGTGAATCTCTAGGTCATTTGATGATCATTCTGATTGCTCTCGATGGCATGTTAATATTTGGTTAATTGTTTTTGTCGTTTCCGTTGCTTAGGCGCTATTTTCATGTGAAACTCAGGGTTGTTGCTTCTGCATGGGTAATGAACGTTGCAGGTCACTTCTGTTGTTTTGGGCGTAAATTTAATTGAGTCGAGCCCCGTTCAGGTGTTGCTGTGATTGCTCATGTTGAAACATTAGCCTGTCGATTTCCTGGCAATGTTGGCATGTTTTTATGTCGATTGTTTAGATGAGTTGTGGGTTCTGCACTCTTAACGTTGCTGATTAAAGGTGCCTGGGCTTGTTATGCGAAACTTTTGGTCCCATTTTTTAGTATAATTTAGATTTCTACGAAGGCACATAAGAATTTGTCATGGTTGAACATCATTCGTATGAGCGGAATGGGCTTATTTGCATACAGAACGTTGATCTGAGCTGTGAATTGGGTGTATTGTTGTGATTGGTGGCTTAATTTCATAGTTCTTGAGCCCACATAGGCATAGGATTCATGTCATAGAATTCTAGTTTAGTTTAGATTTAGGTAGAGTAGTCTCTTAGGAAAAATTGGATTTGATTTGAACATGGCTCGTGGGCGTTACTACTGTCCTAGGGTTTAATAACAAGATCGTGTATTTGTCTAACACTTCATTGAATTTACTTCCATATACTTTATTCTATTGTATTGGTTGTGATTATGTACTTTCTTCTAATTGCACACTCACCCATGGATATCTTTTAGCGGCATAGGGTGAGGATTATGTGGATCAAGTCCCCAATTTTAGAACTTTAGTTGCATAAAAGTAAGATACCTTCCATGCTCACTCACCTCTTAGCCGGCCTCAATAGTCTAGTGGCGACCCCTAGTTAGGTTGGATTTCATTGATGGACCTACTTGAATTGTAATTTTCCAATGTCGCGCGAAGTAAGGGTTTAGGAGAACCCGATTCCGCACTGATTAAGGACTGCTAGTTTTCAACTTGACATTACCTTTAGGAGGGTCGTTATAGGTACACTCGTGTTACATTTATCCTAAATTAATTTTTGTGTCACAAAAAATGCAAACTAATATATCGGTGCCACATTTAACCTAAATCAATTTTCGTGTTACAAAAATTGCCAAATCGGTACATTAGTACCACCTCTACTCATAATTAATTTGCGTCACAAAATATGTCCAATCACTAACAGGAGATAAAATTGGCTAATTGACAGCAGATAAAATTGGCTTGAGTGTCAGCGTACTTGAGTAGTCACTTAATTGAACCCATCACCCAATGGGAGTTTAAGGGTGATGCCTGATGTTTTTCGGATGCTCGGCGGGGGTCCATATGCCGAGTCATGGTTGAGGCTGGACCGATGCTCCTTTATGGATGCCATCTAGGTGGGGGTTCTAGACGTTGCCATGCCCGATGGGGTGGGATGATATCCAGTCATGTCGGAAGACCGCCAACCCTTGTAGTGGCCGTGGCCCAAGGGATTGTAATAATTGAAACTCGTGTATTTATGCATTGATATTATGGAATGTGTTTTGATTATTAGTTATGCTTAATGCATTGATATTGGCATATGTGATTAACTAATGTGTAGGATGCACCAAGGCAAGGTAAGTATGCCTACAGGTTACTTGACAGCTTTAATATTTGTCTTTGGGGTTGGTTGCCTGACCATGTTTATAGTTAAGGCAAAGCAAGGGTTGCTTTGCTATTGATTTGCCATCGATATAACATTGCATGTTTAGGCTGTCTTCAAGATGAATTAGCATCCTAATTGAGGCTTAGGTCGTTAACTCGCTGAGATATTTGTATCTCATCCCATTGTTGTTTAATATTTTTTAGGCCCGTAGTATGGAAAACCGTCATGCTCGATTCAGGGTCCTTTTGGAGAAGAGAGATTGGTCTAGTGTTAGTGAAGTTTAGGTTAACCTTGACCCACTGTTGGTTTTTGTGGTTGGTTGGAAGTTGCTGGTGTAAGGGTTTGAAATCACTAAACTTCCTAGGGTTAACAATAAATTTGTAATTGAAGTGATTGGTTTGATGTTGTGGTGTTTTCCATGCTATCCCTATTTGTTGTCATTGACTAGGTGTTGTTTATATCAAATGCTTTCGCTTGTATTTAATTGAAAGATAAAAATAATGAGTCGACGACGCATATTGGGACGTCACAACTAATCGATTGTTGAGGGATGTTCGCACACTCAGGGGTTCGGGGTGACACACATTTGTCATGGTTGAACATCATTCGTATGAGCGGAATGGGCTTATTTGAATATAGAACGTTGATCTGAGCTGTGGATTGGGTGTATTGTTGTGATTGGTGGCTTAATTTCTTAGTTCTTGAGCACACGTAGGCATAGGATTCATGTCATAGCATTCTAGTTTAGTTTAGATTTAGATAGATTAGTCTCTTAGGAAAAATTGGATTTGATTTGAACATGTTTCGTGGGTGTTACTACTGTCCTAGGTTTTAATAACAAGACCATGCATTTGTCTAACACTTCATTGAATTTACTTCCATACTTTATTCTAGGCAAAAGAGCGCTTCAAGTGCCATAACTTTGCACAAAGGGACACTTAAGTGCCATAACTTACGAAAGGTACACTTAAGTGCCACATTTGAAGAAAAATGAATCACTTAAGTGCCACTCCGGCCAAAGTCCGGTCAAAACGCCAACGTGGCATTTTTCCGGCAAAGTGAGCCCAAAACGACGCCGTTTGCATGCCGACGTGGCCAAATAATGCAAAAACGGCGTCGTTTTGGGCGGACGTGGTAAAAAAATATAAAAATTAATTAAATTTAATTTCAAATTAAATTTAGTTAAAATATTAAAAAATAACAATTTTAAAATTAAATTTAGTTAAAATTTTAAAAAATAATAATTTTAAATTTTAAAAAATAATAATTTAAAATTTTAAAAATTTTAAAACTTTTTTTTTTTAAAAAGAAAGGAAAGGGGGACGTGGCTGAGGGATTAGCCCTCGCCCACCGGTGCCGCCGCCCGCCGCCGCCGGGAAGGGGGGTGATCTGCGGGGGAGGGCCCCCGACCCTTGCCGGATTTGGGCAAGGGCCGCGACCCTCCCCAGATCTGTGGCTAATGGCGAGGGCTCGCGGCCCTCGCCCAGATCCAGCGAGGGTCGCGGGCCCTCACTCGGCCGGGCCAAGAGACGCCCGCTAGGGTCGCCCTAACGGGCGGTGTCCCTTGGCCCGGCCGGGCGAGGGCTCGCGACCCTCATTGGATCGGGGCGAGGGCGAGGGTCGGCCCTCGCCCTCGCCACCGGTCGGTCGAGGGTCGCCGGCCCCGGCCGTGGGCCGACGACCCCGGCCGACCCTCCCCGCCATCGCCGGCCCTTCCGGCGGCGGGCAGCGAGGGCCGATCCCTCATCCCGCCTCCCCCTTTCGTTCTTTTTTTTTTTTTTTTTTAATTTTTTTAAATTTTTAATTATTATTATTTTAATATTTTAACTAAATTTAATTATAAAATTATTATTTTTAATATATTATTGTTTTACCACGTCAACCCAAAACGACGCCGTTTTTGACCACGTCGCATGCAAAACGGCGTCGTTTTGGGCCCGTTCACTGAGAAAAATGCCACGTCGCCGTTTTGGCTGGATTGGTATTCAAGTGATCCATTTTACTCCGATTTTGGCACTTAACTGTACCTTTCGTAAGTTATGGCACTTAAGTGTCCCTTTGTGCAAAGTTAAGGCACTCCAGGGGTTCGCACGTCCTTTATTCTATTGTATTGGTTGTGATTATGTACTTCCTTCTAATTGTACACTCACCCATGGATATCTTTTAGCGGCATAGGGTAAGGATCGTGTGGATCCAGTCCCCAATTTTAAAACTCTGCTTGCATAAAAGTAAGATACCTTCCATGCTCACTCGGCTCTTAGCCAGCCTCAATAGTCTAGTGGTGACCCTTTGTTAGGTTAGATTTCATTGATAGACCTATTTGAATTGTAATTTTCCAATGTCGCGCAAAGTAAGGGTTTAGGAAAACCCGATTTTGCGCTGATTAAGGATTGCTGGTTTTCAACTTGACATTACCTTCATGAGGGTTGTTACAGGTACACTCGTGTCACATTTATCCTAAAATATTTTTCGTGTCACAAAAAATGCAAACTAATATATTGGTGTCACATTTAACCCAAATTAATTTTCGTATTACAAAAATCGCCAAATTGGTACATTAGTACCACATCTACTCATAATTAATTTGCGTCACAAAAATCCCCAATCACCAAAATTTTTCTTGACATGGATACTTATTTTTTTTACTCCAAGGACCTCGTCCGATTAAGACTAGATACAAATTGTCTGAGAACCAAACCGATGGCAACCCATAGGTTCCAAATTCCAAGATATGCAAGGCTCGTTGCAGATTCTAAAAGATGAAGAATCTTTTTTGATGGGTAGGTTCCAGGTTCTTAGTTGGCGGAATCTTGAACCTCTAACCTAGAACTTATAATCAGTTTTAATGTTTTTCTTGGTTCATATTTTGCACAATCATGCGATATTCCATGCTATTCGATGATGAGTGTGTAATCTAGAAGTACTAGTTTGAGCTTCTATTTTATGACTGAGACTTTTACTTTATTAATTTCATATTTTCGTGTATCTTTATGGTCAGTAAATTGTAGCAACAAGTGATAGTCATTAAGGGTTTTAATTCACTAGGATTGTTTAATTAATAATCTAAGTGGAACCTGAGTAGACACAGGAATTGATCCGGGGACCTGTAATAGGTTAGGTTCCAAGTTCTAAATTATATGAGGTAGGTTCTAGGTTCCAAAAATTAAAGAATCTGTTCTAATGGGTAGGTTCCAGGTTTCATATGAAACCTGTACGAAACCTAGAACCGCTTATCCCTAGTGCTTATATTAAGACTTTGTTCACCCAATTAAGCTTGTATCAAATTTGATAGATTTAATACTGCAATATTTGTCAAGTTTATTGAGATTACCTATTCATCCCATGTAGGTAATACCGTTAGCGAACAGTAGTTAGCATATTGAAAGGACACCGGTTAAAGAATTATTGTAAATAAATACTTGATCTCATATCTCTAGTTGCATAACAGTGAGGTACCCTCTATTTTTCACTTGGCTACTAGACGGCTTCAATAGGATAGTAGCGATACCCAATTTCATAGATAGATCTATTTCAATTTTAATTTTCCAATGGCACTTGAGATAAGGGCTTGGGAAAACTTGAGCCAACTGAAGATCTTTAGTTTTCAACTCGACATCACCTCTAAACTCATCTTCTCATCTTCGCCTTGCCACAAGGGTCACGATAGGTACGCCCATGTTGTATTTTCCCTAAACTAATTTCATGTCACAAAAAAGTTTTAAACGATATACTCATGCCTAAGAGGCCCTGGAATTTTACAATAAGATTCTTTGAATCTAATTTTCGAATATGCTTTGAGGTTTGAACCTTTAGGACTCTAGTTCACTATTGCAAACAAGTGTGATAGGTAGAACTGCAAATCAAAGATCTAATATCGACCTGCAACTTCAACAAAAATTTGGAGTGGGACAATGACAGATTTAGTGATCCTTAAGGACATTAAACAGCACAATCAATCATGTATGAATAAATAAAAATTATGTAAACCTGGGCCAAATGAGCTTTGATAGCTCTTGATCTTCGTTCCCATGGACAAATAAGAATGGTGTACGCTAACAAGAAAAAGGACATATAGGAGTTGCAAAGCGAGCATGTTCATCTAGTCAATCAACCCAATTCATACATCACACTTAAAGAAGATGATAACAGAATACAAATGAGCATCCATATGCCGAATTGCATTTTAATCTGACAAAAATTGTCTTCCTTGATCTACATTGCACATAGTTCAAAGGGACCACTTCCCACCAATTTCATTGGCCCCCATGAAATTTGATGATCTTTTGCTTTGGCTTCTTCATCCATTTCGGCTCCTCTTTTGTCCATCCTTATTATTTTTTTTGCCAATCAATTGGGTCTTCCAGTTTCACATGTAACATACGCTATGGAGATTCCAATTATGATTCCAAATGTATAGCCTATCTTGACTGCTTTCTTATCAAACTTGCTTCCATGCTGTCTTGAATTATCCTCTTGGAAGAATGATGGTGGTGGAGGCTAAGCATCACCAGGGCATGCATTTCGTAATGGAGTTCCACATAAGCTTAGGTTTCCACGAAATGAATTGCTTGTGAATGTGCTCAATTACTTGTCTTGAGGTATGGGGCATGTGAGTTCATTCTTTGAGAGGTCTAAATACTGAAGGAATGACAAATCGCCCAATTCTCTGGAACCCTCCCACTAAGCTTGTTTGAAGATAAATCTAGCCATTCAAGGCTAATCAAATTTCCAAGGGTTGAAGGAATGGAACCCATGAGACAGTTGTGGGAAAGGTTGAGCCCTATGAGAAAATGAAGATTTCCAATAACACTTGTGATGTTCCCTTGAAAAGAGATGAGTGATAAGTCAATGCTTGTGAAGATGTTCAAGATCCTCTCTAGTGAATCTCCTTTCCTTTCATGATCACGTTCATAGAAAGCTTCATAGAATCATGTTCCAGCTTCCTGCCTTGTGTATAATGATTTGTTTTGTGGTTCTTGCCCATTTTGTCCATTCATCATCCCTTCAAGTTTTGCTATCAAATTAGCTAGTAAAGGACTAGCAAAGTCATTATTTGAGAGATCCAAAATGTGTAACTTAGGAAATAAATGATCTACCCTTGGAAAATTTAAAATACATTTAAAATTGTTGGACCTTAGAGTAAGGACTTTTAGGTCTGATAGTCTTCCCAACCATGCTGGGAACTTATCCACTATCTTATTGTTGCTCAAATCTAGGACATCCAAGTTTTTGGAATTGACAAAGGATTGTGGCAATGTGCCTTCAAATATATTTTGACTCAAATCAAGAGTTCTCAAGCTACTTCATAGTGAAGATGTTCGAGGGATCGTGCCCAAAAGACTATTCATTTGCAAGTTCAAAATAGATAAACCACTGCTCAAGTATGATAAGCTAATTATTAGACAAGATGAGGAGTGAAAGGTTGGTGGCATTGCAAATCAATAAAGATATCTTCCTCGAAAGTTGATTCTCGCTGAGGCGTAAATAGACTAGGTTAGTCAATTTATTGAAAGAAAAGGAATTGGACCGGTGAGCTAATTTTCACTTAGATGCAATAGGTCCATAATTTGAATTTTTCCTGAGTCATTAGGAATGCTACCAGAAAGATTTTTGAAGCTTAGTAGCAGCACCTCTAAGTTCATTAGATCCCCTACAGATCTAGGAATCAAACCAGAAAGCTTATTGAGGTGGAGGCCCAAATAAACTAGGCTGGTCAAGTTACCCAAAGATGAAGGAATTAGGCTGGTGACTTGATTTCCACTTAGCTTTAAGTCATGCATAGCGCGAAGATTTCCTATCTCGTTAGGAATGTGACCAAAAAACTAGTTATCATAGAGGTAAAGAAGGGTAAGCTCCGTCAAATTGCCTCATATCGACGGGATTGAACAGGTAAGATTATTATTGTAAAGACTCAACAAGATAAGGTTCGAATTCCCTAGAGTGGAAGGAATTATTCTTGTTAGGAAGTTGGTATCCATGTGGAGCACTTCTGATGTGGACATTGAGCCATATCGAGGAAGAAGTGCTAAGGACCCATTGTCTATTCCAACTGGTTCGATCACTCGAGCGCGGGCCAAACAATTAAGGCAAGCTGTTGGCATCATGATTCGTGATCTTCAGTATGGAGATGATCTTGGATCAAATTTTGAAGAATCTTGGAAATCTTGGCGTAATCTTTGGCTTGGAGATGACCTTGAATCAAATCTTGAAGAATAATGGAAATCTTGGCGCAATTTGATTATCTGGTCACCAAATATTTGACCAAATAAAAAAAGAATTATCTTCTTGTTTAGGCATATTCTAGAATATGACATATTAGATTTCTAGGGTTGTTTTAGGATTTGTGTAGCAACTAAAAGGCCTATATTAAGGACTGGCCAACTTTCTTTGGGGGACACGGATATATTTTATTTTCGAGGAAAAGTTGAGAGGTTTTCTTCTACTGTTCTTTTGAGGACTTGACCTTATCAAGGTTCCCTTATGACGGTCAATTTGACTTATCGAGCGAGATAGTGAATTCTTTCGCTTGTGGCGTCTATAACATTGGTTGGTTGACACGTGTTCGTCAATAGGTCATGTTCATACCAATGTTGCCAATCATAGGTTCGATAGGAGGTTGAGGTACGTAATTCGCACCATCGGGCCTTCGTAGAACGATCTTTCCGCAACGATTTACATCATTTGGTATCAGAGCTTGCTTCTACAAGGTCTATTTATTTTTAATTTTCTGTTTATATTCAGCAATTTGAGATTTATTGAGCTAGGGTTTCGGTTCTAGCCAATTTAGGGATCTGATTGGTTTTGTGCTTCCATACGTAGTTGTTTGCTATTAGTTTTAATATTTTTTTTCCTAGCATCTTAAATTGTATCTGAGTTCGTCAAAAAAAAAAAAGAAAAAAAGAGAAAGTTCTTCCAAAAAAAAAAAAAAAAGGAAAGAAAACGTACACAAAAAAAAAAAAGTGTGCAAGAGAAAAAAAAAACAGATTTGGCAAAAAAAATAGCCGAACAAAAAAAAAAAATCAAGAAGCCGACTCGTTTGTTAGTGGACCGAATTGAAACAAAATTAGTAGTGATTTGCGTTTCAATTGGAATTTTGAAAGTTATACTTGTTGGTTTGAAATTGTTACTTGCTGAAACAAAATCAGTAGTGATCTAATCTTGTTTGATTAGTTTGATTGATTGTCGTGAGAGGGTTGAGAGGCGGGTTTTGAGTCCAATAAAGAGCTTGTGAAAAGAGAATACGAGAGGGAAAATGCAAGAGTGTGTAAGCTTAATTGAGGGTGGAAAAAGCCTAGACTTGAATTAAACACGAGGGGAGTGACAAACACCTTGAGAGAAACACGTGAGAGAGCGATTGGTGAGGATTTTGTGACTAACGTTTACTTGCAGGTCTAAAATATGCCGCGTGAAGAAAGCGTGAATCAAAGGGAGATTGACTCCATACGAAGGGATGGATCACTTGTGGAAAGCATCCAGCAATTGAGGGCCGTAGTGGAGGAGCTTAGTGGCTAAATGATGGGGAATGGCATGAGGGTTGATGGTGACCGAGAGATATCCCAAGGAAGGCCGCAACATCAGCAAGATGCCTCTAGAACACAACCTAGAAGGCAACGACATTATGATGATGATGAGGCCGACATGGAGGATGATCGAGATGCTCAATTTGGAAGGTGGAATGGAGCCCGAGGGTTTAGACCCCAAGAAGATAATGAACTTGGCAATATCAAGATGAAGGTTCATTCTTCCAAGGGAAGAATGATCCCGATGCGTATCTAGAGTGGGAGAAATGCATGGAGATGGTATTTGATTGCCAACGATACTTCGAGCTCAAAAGGGTAAAAATTGCAGCCATTAAATTTACTAATTATGCCATAATTTGGTGGGATCAACTTGTGACTAGTATGAGGCGCAATGGTGAAAGATCGATAGAAACGTGGGATGAGATGAAGGCGGTGATAAAGAGGCGTTTTGTACCAAGTCACTACCATCGAGATTTGTTTCAAAAATTGCAAAATCTCACACAAGGCAATAAGTGCGTGGAAGAGTATCACAAGGAGATGGAGATTGCCATAATCCATGCTAATGTTGTGGAGGATCATGAGGCCACAATGTCAAGATTTTTGAGTGGTTTAAGCCAAGACATAGCAAGGATGGTGAAGCTGCAACACTATGTTGAATTGGAGGAATTGATGGACAAAGCCATCAAAGTTGAGTGGCAATTGAAGTTGGACCGAAATCACAAGAGTGGAGGAGGTTCAAATCAGAATTGGAGATCCAATTGGAAGAGAGATGAGAAGCCAAATTGGAGAGGAAACAACACCAAAACCAAAACCTCAAAGGAGAAGGAGAGGGATGGTAAAGTTGGAACGAATTCGGTTTTAGGTAAAATCGAAAACCCTAACACTAGAACTTGTGAAATTAAATATTTTAAGTGTTTGGGTAGGGGTCATATGGCAAATCAATGTCCTAATAGAAGGGTGATGATCATGATTGGACATGGAGATGTTGAGTCCGAAAGTGAGAGGGAAGAAGAGAATGATGAGATGCTACCGTTGGAGGATTGTAGTGATGGAGAAGTAGTTGTAAAAGGAGACTTTTTGGTGGTTAGGCATTCTCTTAGTGTGCAAGTAAAGGATGAGTATCATCAACAAAGAGATAACTTGTTTCATACAAGATGTGTGGTGAATGGTAAGATCTGTAGTATGATAATTGATGGAGGTAGTTGTGCGAATGTGACAAGTTGTACTATGGTGGATAAGTTGGGTTTGAAAACGACAAAGCACCCTAGGCCTTATAAACTTCAATGGTTAAATGATAGTGGTGAGGTGAAGGTGTCGAAACAAGTTCGAATTCCATTTGAGATAGGGAAATGCAAGGATGAGGTAAAGTGTGATGTTGTACCTATGCAAGCGGGTCATGTCTTACTTGGAAGACCATGGCAATATGATCGAAAGGTACATCATGATGGGTATACTAATCGTTATTCATTGGTGATGAATCAAAAGACTTATACTTTGGTACCAATGACACCTAGTGAGGTGTATCAAAATCAATTAAAGTTACAACGAGAAGCCGAGAGAGAGAGAGAGAGAGAGAGAGAGAGAGAGAGAGAGAGAGAGAGAGAGAGAGAGAGAATGTGAGAAACCCGAGGGCTTGCGTGGTGTGTCTGAAACACAAGGAAAAGGAGACACCGAGAGGAAAACTGTGGTAAAAACCGAGGGAAAAGAAGAGAGGAAAGAAAATAGACAAAAGAATTTTTATGCAAAATCGAGTGATGTGAGGAAAGCTTTAGTTCTAGACCGACCAATGCTTGTACTTTTGTACAAGGAGGTTTTGTTTTCTACTAACGATCTTGACCCAAGTTTGCCTAGTCCTATTGTGTCTTTATTGCAGGAATTTGAAGATGTCTTTCCTGATGAACTTCCTGGAGGGATACCACCGATTCAAGGCATTGAACATCAAATCGACTTGATTCCTGATGCGCCATTACCTAACTGACCCGCATATTGAAGCAATCCCGAGGAGACAAAGGAACTTCAGCGATAAGTTAGCGAACTATTGGAGCAAGGGCATGTGAGAGAGAGTCTTAGCCCATGCGCTGTCCTTGTTTTGTTGGTGCCAAAGAAGGATGGAACTTGGCGAATATGTGTCGATTGCCGAGCAATTAATAACATTACGGTAAAGTATCGACATCCTATTCCTAGGCTAGATGACATGTTGGATGAGTTGCATGGCTCTTGCATTTTCACTAAGATCGATTTGAAAAGTGGCTATAATCAAATTATGATGAAAGAAGGTGATGAATGGAAAACTGCATTTAAGACCAAGTATGGATTGTATGAGTGGTTAGGCATGCCATTCGGATTAACTAATGCACCGAGCACATTTATGCGACTTATGAATCATGTTTTGCGTGCTTTTATTGGTCAATTTGTGGTTGTTTATTTCAATGATATCTTGATATATAGCCGAAACCCTGATGACCATATTGAGCATGTGCGAGCTATCTTGCAAGTTTTAAGGGCCGAGCAATTGTACGCTAATCTAAAGAAGTGCTCCTTTGTTACTAACAAATTAGTATTTCTAGGATTTGTTGTTAGTGCTGATGGTATATAGGTTGATGAAGAAAATGTCAAAACAATCCGTGAATGGCTAACGCTTAAGACCATAGGAGAGGTGCGTAGCTTTCATGGATTGGCGAGTTTTTATCGGCGATTTGTAAGAACTTTCAACACCATTGCCGCACCTTTGACCGAGGTTATCAAAAAGCACGTGGGTTTCACGTGGGGAGAAGAGCAAGAGAAAGCATTTAATCTGCTAAAAGATTAGTTGACTAATGCTCCTTTGTTATCTTTGCCGAATTTCAATGCTACTTTTAAGATAGAGTGCGATGCTTCTGGTACAGGGATTGGAGCCGTGTTGATGCAAGGAGGGTGTCCCATAGCTTATTTCAGCGAGAAATTAAGTGGAGCAACATTGAATTATCCTACATATGATAAGGAGATGTATACTTTAGTGCAAGCTTTGAAGACTTGGCAACATTATTTATGGCCGAAGGAGTTTGTGATCCACACCGACACGAGACCTTAAAGTACTTGAAAAGGCAGCAAAAGTTGAATAAAAGACATGCCAAATGGATGGAGTTTATTGAGACTTTTCCATATGTGATTAAGTACAAGAAAGATAAGGAGAATGTGATAGCCGATGCACTTTCTCGAAGGTATGCGATTCTAACTATTTTAGAAGCAAAGTGTTTAGGTTTTGAGCATATCAAGGGCTTATATACTGATGATGATGACTTTGAGAGAGTATTTGAAGCATGTGAACATACTGCATTTGATAAATTCTATAGGCGTGAATGTTATCTTTTCCGTGAAAACAAAGTATGTTTGCCTAGGTGTTCTTTGCGTGAATTGTTAGTGCGAGAAGCGCATAGTGGTGGTTTAATAGGGCATTTTGGCATTAGTAAGACTTATGAAGTGTTGCATGAACATTTTTATTGGCCACATATGAAGAGAGATGTCATACCTTTCTGTGAGAGATGCATTGCTTGTAAACAATCGAAGTCTACAACTAAACCGCATGGCTTGTATACACCATTACCTATTCCTACGCATCATTGGATTGATATTTCTATGGATTTTGTGTTAGGATTGCCTATGTCTAAGTATGGTAGAGATTCTATTTATGTGGTTGTTGATCGGTTTTCAAAGATTGCTCATTTTATACCTCGTCATAAAACTGATGATGCATCTCATGTTGCTGATTTGTTCTTTAGGGAGGTTGTACGTTTGCATGGCATGCCTAAATCGATTGTTTTAAATCGAGATTCTAAAATTCTTAGCTACTTTTGGAAAACATTGTGGAAAAAACTAGGAACATGATTGTTATATTTTACTACTTATCATCCACAAACCGATGGTCAAACTGAGGTAGTTAATAGAACTTTAAGGGTATTGTTGCGTGCTATTATTAAAAAGGAACATAAAATCTTGGGAAGATTGTCTGCCACATATTGAGTTTGCATATAATAGGAGCATGCATTCTGCTACTAAATTTACACCATTTGAGGTTGTCTATGTTTTTAATCCATTAACATCGTTAGATTTAACCCCTTTACCTATTGATGAGCGTGTGGATTTAGATGGAGCAAAGAAAGCTGAATTTGTCAAGGCGTTGCATGAAAAGACGCGCGCAAATATTGAGCGCAAGACTGAGCAATATGTAAGGCAAGCCAACAAAGGGCGTAAGGAAGTGGTGTTTGAACCCGACGATTGGGTTTGGGTTCATATACGCAAGGAGCGATTCCTGAGCAGCGACATTCTAAGTTATTACCACGAGAGGATGGACCATTCATGGTGTTGGAAAGAGTTAACAATAATGCCTATAAGCTTGATCTTCCAGGTAAGTATGACGTTAATGCTACATTTAATGTTTCTGACTTGACTCTTTTCGATGCAAGTGATAATTTGAGGGCAAATCCTTTGCATGGGGGAGGGAATGATGTGGACATCGAACCATATTGAGGAAGAGGTGCTAAGGACCCATTCTCTATTCCGACTGCTTCAATCACTTGAGTGCGGGCCAAGCAATTCAGGCAAACTATTGACGTCATGATTCGTGATCTTTGGCGTGGAGATGATCTTAGATCAAATCTTGAAGAATCTTGGAAATCTTGGTGTAATCTTTGGCTTGGAGATGACCTTGGATCAAATCTTGAAGAATCTTGGAAATCTTGGCGCAATTTGATTATCTGGTCACCAAATATTTGACCAAATCAAAAAGAATTATCTTATTGTTTAGGCATATTCTAGAATATGACATATTAGATTTCTATGGCTGTTTTAGGATTTGTGTAGCAACTAAAAGGCCTATATTAAGGATTGGCCGACTTTCTTTGGGGGACACAAATATATTTTATTTTCGAGGAAAAGTTGAGAGGTTCTCTTCAACTATTCTTTTGAGGACTTGACCTTATCAAGGTTCCCTTATGATGGTCAATTCGACTTATCAAGCGAGATAGCAAATTCTTTCGCTCGTGGCGTCTATAACGTTGGTTGGTTGACACGTGTTCGTCAACATGTCATGTTCATACCGAGGTTGCCAATCATAGGTTCGATTGGAGGTCAAGGTTTGCAATTCTCACCATCAGGCCTTGATAAAACGATCTTTCCGCAACGATTCACATCAACTTCCAAATTTATCATATTTCCCATTTCAGGAGGTATATAACCAGAAAGAGAGTTGTTGTAGGCATACACTGTCACTCCTCGAACCTCGAGCACACGCACATCCCTCGGTAGTGATCAAATTGCGACGTTCCTAGGATGCGTCGCCAACCCAATCGATTTATACACATGCGGAAGCGAAATAACAATCTCCAAACAACAATCAACATGGAATAGAAAAGCAGGACAATCAATTTAAACAAAACATATTTTATAAACGAACTAGGTCAGCCCTACAAGGTTATATACAGGAGGTCAAGAATTAAAAAAGAACTACTAAACTAACCCTACCCCAGACCCTCCTACTTGTGATCTGAGTCCACTACTGTCACGCCCAGATCCTCCGAGTGCATGGCCATCTCTCGGTGGTCCATTAAATAGCGATGTCTCAAGACGTGTCGCCGATCCATTCATTTTAATGCACATGCAGAAGCAAATAAATAAATCCCCAGACAATCGAAAGATGAGATAAAGCAGAGCCACAAATTTTTCAAATCACAACACACTTATATACATACCAAACTAAATCATATACAATATTAGCCAATATATACAAGGTCTGCAAAAAGGGGGGTAGAGGGTTACTGGATCCTCTAAGCATTCGAGTCTTCTATTGAATACTCCGGGGACTCTGGATCCGAAAGATTTGGGTTTACCACTGAACCACCAGGAGGGTCAATCGTGCCCTTGCCAAAAACGATCTCTAGCACCGACATAGGAATCTTAGACTCCGGAAGGAGGCCTTCTCTGGGTCCATCTCATCCGTAACAATACCACGATCTAAATTGATGGGGCACATTCCGAGATAGCCCACATCAACCCAGATAGTGAATCTCACAAGTTCATAGACCCAAGCTCCTTGGCTCTTAGGGAGGGGAATCTGAGAGTGTTGTTCGGTGACCTTCTTTGGTTGGCCAAAATACTCAGGAGGTACAACCATCTAAGGATCTGTAAATGTTATCCCACAACGGGGTGAGATGACGTCTCAGCAAGTTCACCCCCTAAACTCTGACTAGGAAGGAAATACGCCTAAAGGCTACCTATGCACATAAGAGATAGGTGACTTACATTTGCCTCAGTTCCAGCCTGCAAGTCATTACAATTCATATATTCAACGAATCACTTTAATTCAAATCATATCATCAAATCCAATCGAGTCATTGATCAATTGATCCAATCGATTCCATACCATCAATACCATCTCTCAGTCAACTCGTTCAATACTATCTTAGTGAATAAACTCATCGGTTTTGAAATCCTAAAAGTTCACAACGGCGGGGACGCAAAGGCAAGCAACAAACTCCAAAGCGAGGCCGGAAAGGGGTCCAAAACAGACCTCGAAGCCCACAGCTTCTTGCTGGGTTTCGGTTCTGGATGGTGGGCCGAGAGGGCTGCTTGGGCTCAGCTTGGGCTGGAAATGGCGAAGGTGGCTAGCGGACGGGCTGCAGTGGGTGACGACGGGCGACGGTGGCTGCTGGACGGCGATGGTGGAGCTTCGGCTGAGCTCCTACGGTGACCAGGGCTCGGGAGAACGCAGTAGGAGGCGCTGGACTGCAAGACAAACTGGAATGGCGGATGTGCGCAGGCGAGCTCGTGGGCGTGCTCGGGCGGACGTACGTCGGTTGAATGGGTGGCAGGGGGCATCGATGATGGAGGGGGAGCTACCAGTCGGTTTTCTAGTTTCTCTCAAGCTTTCCAACAACATATAAATGGAGGAAAGAGGGTGAAGGAAGAAGAAAGGGACAGCTGCCATGGAGGGGGCCACTTTGGCTTCAATCTATCTCTTTGTCTCCCTTGAAGAGGTCCCACCACCATGACTGTCTTCCTCAGCAATTTTGCAGCCACAAAGCTTCCTTAGGAAGTCTTGGAAGTAGTCCAAAAGTTGAGGGATCAAGGGGCTACGAATTTTGGGACATTTTCCCCAAATTGAATCTAATTCTTCTTCAATTGGAGTCAATTTCAGTCCTATAAATTCCACCAACATTTCCTCGATCAAATTGACATTCTTCCTCGCCAATAGGACCCACTTGCATCCCAAAAACACGATCAAAAACGGTTTCCTGAATTTTTCGGACAAAAAGGCCATATTTTGACTTTTCGCCAAAAATCTTGGTTTGTAGAAAAAATTTGGAGGATCAGTCAACGTTCCTAAAATGACTCGTGACAAGACAGAACTTTCAATTTCTGAAATTGGATTCAAATTCACGATTAATTTCAATCTAATACGATTTTAGCGTGATCTAGCCTACCGGGTAGCTTTTAGAAATTTTTAGTGTAATTGACCCGTGATCGATTTATTTCAAGTTACAATGAACATCTTCGACACATTGGCAAATCTCGGTGGTCGTGAAAATCTCGATATTTCAAATATGGACACGGGGTACCATAACGATAGAAAAATCAATTTAGTGCCGATCGACGAGAATTTTGCAATTTGGTGAAATCACCCATACTTAATCACATATTTCAGTCGAATCGACCTATCTCCAATCTCTGATCAATTTTTAACTATGCCGTAATGACCCTTACATACTAGCTCGATCGAGTAGTCAATTCCTAGTCGAATTCTCAACTTTATTATGTTCAAATCCCTTAACGGCTTTCCCAAATAAACTAGTTATCTCATGAGTGATCAGCTCAGAGAATAATACTATAAGTGCATCGATGAGAGACCTGATTTATTTAATTGAAAACAGGACTGAAATTTCAGGATGTCACAACTATGACACCATCAGGAATGTCGATGTCTAGTGGGTCAGCTACCTCCTCTACTTCGGGCTCCTGCTCATCCTCAGGCAACTGGTTTACCATGATATCAGCCAAAACATCAGCGTCCACAACAGGGTCGAGTACCACCTCACCCTCACCCTCAATGGCAAGTCCGTCGAAATCATCCACAGGACCCTCTGGACCCCGTCTAGCCCATGACGAAACCACGCTTTGAATCGATGAGGTACCAACTGAGGTTGGCCCTCGTCGACCTAGATCGTGGTCACAACAAGCTCATGGGACCAAGGATTCCCGGGGACAAGGAAGATGGCATGCTGTGTCTCGACCTCTCGTGGCCACCCAAAATGAACTGGTTGAACTTCCATCTAGGGGCCTGTAAGATTTTAAACCACGATGGGGTGATACGATGTCTTAGCGAGTCTACACCCTAAACCCCGATTAGGACAATAATCCACCTAGAGGTAGCCTAAGCACATATCATAAAAGACTTATCTCGCCTCAGCACTTTTTTGCACGTTAGTATGGTTCATATGAGATATATACACAGTAATTGTACTCAGTAATTGGAACACTTCAACTCATATCCCAGTCAATCACAGGGGTCCCCGATTATAAGGCCAAATCGTTATGACATGTCCCATTCCATGCCACACAATTTTATCCCATAATCAGGCACAATTATCTCACTCATTCAAGTGTCCCAATTAATTATGACTCAACGGCCACAGCCAACTCAACATTCGGCGGTCATCCAGCATAATCAGGCGTCGTCTCGCTTCGTCGAGCACGGTAACGTCTAATAAAGTTGAAACTTTCAACTGCTAATGGGTTAAACTGAATAGTTTTGCGATAACAATCTACAGTAGCTCGTTGCTTAGTGAGCCAGTTCATGCTAATTATCACATCAAAATCATACATGACTAGGGCTATCAAGTCTATCTTTCCCTCTCGCTCACCAATAACCAACTTGCAACTAGGACAACCTACTGCAGATAACACCTTATCCTTTAATGGTGTAGATATACTAACGACTGACCCCAACGATTCCGGACTCAACCCTACCAACTTAATGAACTGCTCAGTTATAAATGAATGAGTAGCTCTAGGATCAAATAAAGCATAAGCAGCATGGTCGTTCAGCGAGACCGTACCTGTGACACCATTTGGTGAGTCCTCAGCGTCGCATCGGGTGACAACATACACCCTACCCTGTACTGGAGGTCTGTTCATACCACCCTGCGGTGCATTCTGCGGTGCGTAACCTCTGTTCTCTCCCATCAGTGGCGGTGGCGGTAGTTGTGATCCCATTGGCCTTCGAGGACAATCCCTGACTTAGTGACCCTGCTAGCCACACCCAAAGTAAGCACCCGTCCTAGAATGGCACAGGGTTGATCCGTGTTGTCTCTCGCAGAAACGACACACTCCACTCTGGTTCGGCGCTGACTTTCCTATCCCACCCTTTCTATTATGCGGAATAGGGTACCTTCCTCCGGTCATAGGCTTCTTCCCAAACCAGTTTCCATCCCTATTTGACCTAAACCGCGACCCAGATGCGGCGGCTCGTTCGTTCAAATTTCTCTCTATCAACTGGGCCCGCTCATACAATTCATTGTAGTCCTTTAAATTGAACGGCACCAGTGGGTCTTTCAGCTCTAGTCTAAGACCATCTCTGAACCTTCTTACTTGGTCTACCAAATCCTTGATCAATCTTGGCGCATACTGAGATAACTCGGCGAACTTTGCCTCGTACTGGTCCACAAATATTAGACCTTGACGAAGTCGTTGGAATTCCGCTATCTTCTGCTCTCAGGCGTAGTCCCGGAAATACTTGCCATTGAAGACTTCAATGAAGGCATTCCATACCGGAACCACACCTTCTGGAAACACCCTTCCACCGGTGGCCCTCCACCAAGTGCTTGTGTTTCCGCAGCCTGATAGAATGCAAGGACCACCTTGTCTTCCTCCATGCACCTCAGCAGCACGAAGGCCTTCTCCAACTCCTGGATCTAGAGGGTGCATCCTCGGGATTGCTTGTTCCTGTGAACCTCGGCGGGTTCAACTTCAGAAACTACTCAACAAGCTTGTGCATTGGCCTCTCCCTGATCACGTTCCCAGGTGGAACCTCAGTAGGTGTGGCTATAGCAGCGGCAACGGCATTGGCGACAGCGGCATTGGCAACAGCAGTAGCGGCGACTTGATTTTAGGCCTGTTGCCCCATCAGATTCCCCAAGGTCTCGAGCGCTTGTACGATCCCATTAATTCTAGGATTGCCAGGTGTTGCTACACTAGCACCAACCTGCAGTGGCACTCTTATACTCGCACTGGCCTGAGTCGGTGCTCTTCCTCGGGTACCGACCCTTGTCGGCGTTCTACCCCGAATGACAAATGTCACTGATCTCTTCCTAGGAGTTCTCTGCTCTTGGTCACTCACAGTGCAAGATCCTTACAGAACCCGCTTTCCAATTCCACACAGAATTAGAAATTGAGCGACCCCCACAAAACAATCTACCAATCAGCTATCAATCACATGCATTAGCATAAGAAAAATGCATTTCCTACTAACTATCCTATAACCCATCGCACCTTATCACTCCATACACTAACTTGGCTTTGATACCACTTCGGGCGGGGATATGATGCCCCGAATCTCGAGTGTGTGCACATCCCTCGATGGTCGATCAAATTGCGACGTTTCCAGGACGCGTCGCCGACCCAATTGATTTATACACATGCGGAAGTGAAATAACAATCTCTAGACAATAATCAACATGAGATAGAAAAGCAGGACAATCAATTTAAACAAAACATATTTTATAAACAAATCAAGTCAACCCTACAAGGTTATGTACAAGAGGTCAAGATCCAAAAAGGACTACTAAACTAACCCTACCTCGGACCCTCCTACTTGGGATCTGGGTCCACTACGATACCGTCAAGAATGTCGATGTCTAGCGGGTCAGCTACCTCCTCTACTTCGAGCTCCTGCTCATCCTCAGGCAACTGGTTTGCCAAGATATCAGCCAAAACATCGGCGTCCATGACAGGGTCGAGTACCACCTCACCCTCACCCTCACCCTCAACGGCAGGTCCGTTGAAACCATCCACAAGACCCTCTCGAACCCCATCAAGCCGTGATGAAACCACGCTTTGAACCAATGAGGTACCAACTAAGGTTGGCCCTCGTCGACCCAGATCGTGGTCACGATGAGCTTGCGGGTCCAAGGATTCTCGAGGACAAGGAAGATGGTACGCTGTGTCTCGGCCTCTCGTGGCCACCCAAAACGAACCGGTCGAACTTCCATCTAGGGACCTGTAAGATTTTAAACCACGATGGGGTGAGACGATGTTTTAGCGAGTCTACACCCTAAACCCCGATTAGGATAATAATCCACCCAGAGGTAGCCTGAGCACATATCATAAAAGACTTATCTCGCCTCAACACTTTTTTGCACGTCAGTACGGTTCATATGAGATATATACACGGTAATTGTACTCAGTAATTGGAACACTTCAACTCATATCTCAGTCAATCACAGGGGTCCCGATTATAAGGCCAAATCGTTATGACATGTCCCATTCCGTGCCACACAATTTTATCTCTTAATCAGGCACAATTATCTCACTCATTCAAGCGTCCCAATTAATTATGACTCAACGGCCACAGCCAACTCAACAGTCGGCGGTCATCCAGTATAATCAGGCGTCGTCTCGCTTCGTCGAGCACGGTAACGTCTAATAAAGTTGAAACTTTCAACTGCTAATGGGTTAAACTGAATAGTTTTGCGATAACAATCTATAGTACATCGTTGCTTAGTGAGCCAGTTCATGCTAATTATCACATCAAAATCATACATGACTAGGACTATCAAGTCTATCTTTCCCTCTCGCTCACCAATAACCAACTTGCAACTAGGACAACCTACTACAGATAACACCTTATCCTTTAATGGTGTAGATATACTAATGACTGACCCCAATGATTACGGACTCAACCCTACCAACTTAATGAACTGCTCAGCTATAAATGAATGAGTAGCTCTAAGATCAAATAAAGCATAAGCAGCATAGTCGTTCAGCGAGACCGTACCTGTGACACCATTTGGTGAGTCCTCAGCGTCGCGTCGGGTGACAGCATACACCCTACCCTGTACTAGAGGTCTGTTCATACCACCCTACGGTGCATTCTGCGGTGCGTAACCTCTGTTCTCTCCCATCAGTGGTGGCGGCGGTAGTTGTGATCCCATTGGCCTTCGAGGACAATCCCATTAGTCTGTTCATACTACCCTGCGGTGCATTCTGCGGTGCGTAACCTCTGTTCTCTCCCATCAGGGTCGAGTACCACCTCACCCTCACCCTCAACGACGAGTCCGTTGAAACCATCCACGAGACCCTCTTGAACCCCATCAAGCCGTGATGAAACCACGCTTTTAACCGATGAGGTACCAACTAAGGTTGGCCCTCGTCGACCCAGATCGTGGTCACGATGAGCTCGTGGGTCCAAGGATTCCCGAGGACAAGGAAGATGGTACGCTGTGTCTCGGCCTCTCGTGGCCACCCAAAACGAACTGGTCGAACTTCCATCTAAGGACCTGTAAGATTTTAAACCACGATGGAGTGAGATGATGTCTTAGCGAGTCTACACCATAAACCCCGATTAGGACAATAATCCACCTAGAGGTAGCCTGAGCACATATCATAAAAGACTTATCTCGCCTCAGCACCTCCTTGCACGTCAGTATAGTTCATATGACATATGTACGCAGTAATTGTACTTAGTAATTGGAACACTTCAACTCATATCTCAATCAATTACAAGGGTCCCGATTATAAAGCTAAATCGTTATGACACGTCTCATTCTGTGCCACACAATTTTGTCCCATAATTAGGTGCAATTATTTCACTCATTCAAGCGTCCCAATTAATTACGACCCAACAGCCACGGCCAACTCAACAGTCAGCGGTCATCCGGCATAACTGGGCGTCGGCTAACTTCGTTGAGCACAGTAACGTCTACCTCTAGACAGCATTCTCGAAGAAGCATCAACCCAGCCTCCACTGTGACCGGCCTCCGTTGACAAGGGGCATTCCCGAAAGAGCATCGTCCGGTGCAAACGCTTGTGACGAGTTTTCATAACGATCACACGCACATCCAATCTCGGCCAAGGATATCGTGCTTTGCACTCAAATGTCTCAATTTCAAATAATGTACTTGGTTTATTTTCTTTATATTAAAAGCACCTGGTAAAATAATTATGCGTGGGTATACGATCAGATTGAACCATAAAATGCGATATCCTCACTTTTAAAAATTTCACAATTTGATATAGTACTTAAAAACCTTTTTTGGCGTCAAAACCCAACACCCGGTATTTTTCTAATTAAATACCAAAATTTCATATTTTTGAAATAATAATTCAAAAATCATCAATTAGCATCCAATTGCATAAATTAGCGATCAATTGCACAAACAAACAATCCATGACGATCAGCACAAAATTCTAATGATTGGCTATCTCGGTATGATTTACGAAAAATAATTAAATAAATTGCATTTAATTAAATAAATTATAAAATAATTAAATTAAACTACTAATTAATCTACAAACACTAATCTAACCACCTAATTGGACTAATTAAATTAATCCACTTAAGCTAGCTACATTTAATCTAACTAAACTATCTAATTGAACTAACTAACCACCTAATTGCCTAATTAAATAACCTTAACCAATTTAATTAAACTAACTAACCCTCACTAATCCTAATTGGCCTAACTAAGCCTATATTTAGAGTAATTAACCCCTAATTAGAGTTTAGGAGGCTAACTCACCGGATTAGCAAATAAACTGGTTCACGGCGACGGCAGCGCGATGATGACCACAACTCAGGTCTACTGGGATGTCAAGGGAGGTCGGGAAAGGGCCGGAAAAGGCTTAGCAAGCCTTACCTCCAAGCTGGAACTTCGGTTCTGTGGGTTGAACCAAAGGGTTGGATTGAGGCACGGTGCGAGAAGGGAAAGTGGAGGCAGCTCGAGCTGAGGCAGCTGGGGACTCGGATGGTGGAGCGGCAGACAGAGGTGGCTGCGACGAGTGGCCCTGACAGCGAAAAATCAGTTTAGTGCCGTTCGACGCGAATTTTGCAATCAGGTAGATCACCTACAACTTAATTACATGCCTCTATCGAATCGACCTATCTCCGGTCTCTAATCGATTTTAACGGGGCCGTATTGATCTTTGCAAATTAGCACGGTCGAGCAGTTGATTTCTGATCGAATTCTCATGTCGGTCGCGTTTATCCCTTAACGGCTTCACCTGGTCAATTAGTTATCTCGTAAGTGATCAGCTCAGAGAAAAGGACTATAAGTGCGTCGATGAAAAGCCCATTTCATTTAATCGAAACAAGGTCAAAAATCAGGATGTCACATACACTCTAGCTAAGTTGCTCAAATTACCCAATAAGGATGGGATGGATCCATCCAATTGATTCAAACACAACGCAACCTCACTGAACAAATGTAGTTGCCCAATTTTTAATGGAATATAGCCATTTAACTCATTGAAAGCCAAGTGTAGGACCTCGAATTTCGTTAGACGGCCGATATCTGGTGGTATTACCCCCAAGAACCGATTGATAGAGAGGTCGAGATAAGTGAGGTTCCTCAAAAGACTGATTTGAGGTGGAATGTGGCCAGAGAGAGTATTTACACTCAAGTTCATGTACATGAAGTGAGACAAAGATGATAATGAAAATTTGTCAAGCGAACCTTTAACATTAGCTCTGATGAGATTTATCTTGATCATTCTCCCGACTTAATTGCAAGAGATGCCATACCAAGTAAATGGACTCACCATCAAATTGGAATGGGTGGCCTTACAAAGAGAGGGAGTCCAGAAAGAGAGAAGAAACCGAATGGTGGCCAAGATTGGACCTCCGCTTGAGGAGGGCTGAGGCTTCTTCAGGGGAAGCATCTGCATGAAGTGGAATGATAAAGGTAGGGAAAAGGGCAAGGGCAGCCACAAGGCTAATGACCCTCTTAAATTCTAATGAAGAGTCCATCTTTTCTACTCCTCCTCCTCTTTTGGTTATGATAATTGGTTTTTATATTTTCCTGAGGCGCAAAGCGGTGCTCAAAAAGGTTATAAGCAGTATTTGAAAGCAAACTGGACGAATTTTTGGTTCCTTGAATACTTAGGAATTTTTTTTATTTTGAAGTCTTGATTGGTGACTTTTCTGGCTTGGTGAGTTTCCATTTCGGAATTGAGTCCCACTCATTAAATGAAATCTAGAGACTTTGATAGAGATGTCTTTTAGGAAAGTGATGTACAAGTCAAGGTCTTTCGTGACGTGTGAGGTATGTGAACACTTAACTTTCCACAGGATCAAATCGTAATTTGTGCCACACATTATGCAACTCCAAGCGTTCGTAAGGGAAGTCTACTCACTCGGCATTAATGAAGCCAAATCTTGCCCCAGTTTATCCCGTCTTGCAGAAATGACAGCCGATGATTTAGCCAAATGGCACCGAAAGCACGGCCAAAATAAAATAGGAATAAATGCACTGGAGATTTTAAAATTTATTAAAGAAGTGCAATTTAATTTCTATAACTTATCAAAAAATACAAGCGAGTTTTAAAATTTATCAGGGAGATGTAATTGAGTCCTAAAATTTTAACAAGTAGAATCAACGGAAGGACTTGATTAGACTAATATAATAACTTTAAGATTTGATTGTATTTTTGAAAAATCTTAGATTTCACTTATACTTTCGTAATAAGTTTTAGAAATTTTAATGCTCTTATTCCAATAAATAAAATCAATGTATTCAATAAAATTGATGATTGTGTGTAAGTACAGGGACAAGTGTCAAAATGGATCAAAGCACCGCTGTTTCATGGCCGAGTTCGGTTAGCTAAAATTTGAAGAATGGGTCGTTATGGTATTAAAATAAAAAAGTCTAATAAGAAGTGTTTTAGTGAGTCTACATTGTACTTACCCGCGACCCATGTTAATCAAACAGGAAGATTGGCAATGAAAATCCAACATCATTTTGGGGCCCGCTTGTTTGGGCCATTTTTGACATATGATAACGTGATTAGTTGGGAATTTTGAAATGCTCGATAGTTCCAATGGAGACATTCCGCATGTTGCACTGGATAATGATATATTGTCGTTTGATTATGTTCTGGAAGTAATCTTGATTATATCAAAGTTTTCCATCGAATTCTACTCATAATAAGAACTTATTTTCCTCTATTTATAAGCTTTGCGATCCTTTTTCACTTTAGTTTATTGCGTTTATCATTTTCGTAATATATTAAATAGTAGGTAGCATTGCATTGCTTGATTAAAAAAAAAAATATAATGACTGCAAAAGAAAAAGAGAAAGAAAAAGAAAAACACAATCAACGTCAGTTATTTAAATGGGGTAAACTGCTATGAATTGAAGCTGGGTTGAGTTGGATATGACTTGGGTCCGAGGGATTGAGTATGGGTTGCCGAAATTGTATTACAAAAATATGAGTTAATGTTAGTTAAATGGGTTAATTTGAGTCAGACCTAATTTCAACCGACCCAAACTTGACCTGACCCTTTAGTGAGAATAGCACCAAATAAATCTAAGAGATTATCGTTCTTAGAAGGGTAGAGAGAACGGTAGAGAGAACCATAATCAATAATTATATAATAATAAACGCGGTGTGGTGTAGCCCAAATTTTCTTAGGGTCTATTCTTGATTTTGTTAATGACAAAGGCGCTCCAGTTTTTTAGTTGCTTCTTTCCTTATGAAAGGATCGTACTCAACCCATTGGTGGGCAGCTGCGTTGGTTGGGCATTCTCTCCTTCATCGCTAAGGGCGAGAATTCGAACTCCTGTGTTGTCAATACACGTCTTAAGTGGGGGCTATGGTGGTGGGGTCCTATGCTAGTCTCCCCCGAGATTTACGTCTAAATAGTGGCTTGCAACGACGTTCGACGGTGCCACCGGGCATCGGAGGGTGGTGTGACTTTGTAAGGGAGTCTCCGGCGGTTCCTTGGTCACCATAAAATAAAAATAAAAAAATAAAAAAAAATAAAAAAAAGGGATCATTCTCGAATCCAAATAGAACAGAAATGTGTATGGGCTCCACATGCTAATGAGCTAATCCCGTTTACCTATTCTTAAAAGGCTGGTATTTACTTCGTTGGATAAAACTAAGGCTTTGCAAGGTATCTTTGACTTAGAGGAATCGGGAAAAATTATCCAAAAAGTCCAAAATCTTGTACAGTGACCAATTCGACCCTAAACTTTTTAATTTCGTCAATTTAATCTTAAATCTTTTGACAACTCATCAATTCAATCTTTAACCTTTTGATAACTCGCCAGATTTAGTGAGGCGACGGCATTGCGGCCCTTGCTATGGTCAGCAAATTGTCAAAAGATCTAAGACTAAATTGACAAAATTGAAGAGTTTAGAACTAAATTGGTCGCCAAATAATAGGTTTAGGACATTTTGGACAATTTTTTTTGGAAGAATAGTGAGCTTTCCTTATTGTCATATACAATTTTTTACCAAAGTAACGGGAGGTTGGGGAGTCTAAACACTTAATAAGATCAATTGCGCTCTATCCTTTTACAAGATCACTAATGCCGTGACTTTTCATCACCATCACATGTTAGAATCCCCCAAGTAATGCATCAGCCGAATGTGAGGCCAACGAATCGAACCCATTTTCAGGGAACTTCGTCGACGCCCAAAAGAAATTGCCAAAAGTAAGAGGGCGCCATAGTGGAACACCTACAGCTGTATGAATATAGAAAAACCATATGGCCCTCTTAGCAGATCACCTTTGGGGATGGCTACTGGATCATGACCAAAAAATGGCAAACGAAGAGTATAGGATGGACTTTGTGCAGATGCAGTAGGGGAATCGGCAGGCTGTGGAGCTGAGAAGCTCTTTCACCATTTCGTCCATCAGGACTCTCGAGTGTAGAAGGTCTCTGATTTGGAGACGAACTCCTCTCATATTCAGCTTCGCGCGGGGGGCCGAACTGAAATTGAGGGAAAAAAGTCTCCAATCATCTAAAAGTTCTCAACAATCAGAAGAAGCACAGAGGGGAAATGAGGAGGGCCCTCACCTCGTGTATGATCCATCCCGACTCCAGTCCTCGTCATCATACTTGGGTGCCCTCCGGTCTCTGCGACGATCTGGACTTGTGCTATAGCTCCTGCTCCGGTGACGGTAACTCCTTTCCCTGTCTCTGTACTCGTCGCAGTCATACCGTCCCCTGTTTCTGCTGCGACTTCTCCTCCTGTGGTTGCGGTCTCTGTACCTGAAAATCCATCTTACTGTCAGTTGCGGGAGAGCATGAGAGGGAATCACGTCCAATTCTACAAGATACAACCACCACTACTTAATGGCACGTCAGGGGAAATTTTATTAAATTTACTACGAACGAAGAACAAATTGCAACTTTTTACCAAAAAAAAAAAAAAAAGAACAAAGTGCAACAAGCTTGGATGTCACCTAATAACCTGGTTTAGAGCATAGGGATGCGTTAGGTAACGTTTCTATTCCCGGAAACAATTTCCTTTTAGAGACTTTTTTTTTTTGAATTTCTATTCTCAGAACAGTTTCGAGTATTTTAAAGTATTTGATAACCGAACAAAATTCCTATTCCCAGAACCGAAATACATTTGATATGACCCCAATTATTTTTGTGACATAGACTTTCTTTTAATTTATTAATAATTTTCTTATTTTCTTATTTTTTTCTTTTCTTATTTCTTTTTTTCTCCTTTCTAATTGGCCGGACAAGGGTCGATGGGCTCGCTCGGCTACGCGAGGTCGGCCTCGCCCACCCAGTGATGCCGACCTCACTCGTGGTCCGGGTGAGGTCAATGGACCATGGGCAAGGTCGAAGTCACCCGGGTGCGTGAGGCCGACCTCGCAGCGGTGGCCGAGCGAGGCTCGACCTCGTTAAATCTAGGCAAGGTTGAGCCTCACTAGGGGCTGGTGACCAGCTTAGGGGCCGGCGAGGCTTTGGCGAGGTCGCTAGCGACAACTAAGGGAAAGAAGAGAGGAAGAGAAAAAGAAGAAAAGAAAAAAAAAGAAAAAAAGAAAGAAAAGAACCCACCCCATTAGTGGTCGTGTGGTTTATGCGCTCAATCCTCCTCCGGAAGGGAGCGAATTCAAATCCCCACATTCGTTGTGCGACTCACCCGCGCCGAGTCGGGTGGGTGGGCTCGGTTCGCCCCAGTTTACGCCGCCGGCCGCCGGCTATACGGCACTTCTCGGGTTACCCAAAAAAAAAAAAAAAAAAAAGGAGGCCTATTTCTTGAGTTGTTCTCGGGAACAAAAATAACTTTTTTTTTAATTTATATTCCAAATCTGTTTTCGAAACACATTTGTTCCCAGTGAACAAAAAATTTAGCAAATGCGTTTTTTGTTCTATTTCGTTTCCAAGAACAAAATAACAGAAATAAGTGTTTCCGAGAGCGTTACCAAACACACCATAAATGATCAAAAAGTAGAATCTAGAAACCTACAACTCAATGGCATAATATAATATAGCTAAAAGAAATTAGCAACACCACATCGATAACGTACTCGTTAAGGAGGATCCTAGGACTTAGGAGTTTTCAATGTCATGTGCAAACATCTTAGTTAAGGTGCCACGGTCACATTCTTCATCTATCTAGGATGTGTCATCAAAGAGCTGATGATGGACTAAGTACAACTTTATAAGCTCTTCATCCGGCATGAATTAGCAAAAATGCTTTTGGGACAAGAGCAAAACAAATCCTAAACGTTTTACCCACAATCTCATGGTCAATTGAGTTTTAAATCATTTCATATATATTCAATAGGCCGTCATGTTGTTGTAGATGCCATTTTTCCCTACAAAATGGAATCCACTCAATATACATGAAATTAACTATACTTTTTTACTGCAAAGTAAGAAATAAGGCATTGAGTTTTTTAATTGCAAGACTCACGTGACGACTAAAGCTCAAATATTCATTTAAATTGAGGAAAAATTGGCGATTTACGAAAAGTAGTAAAGATAATTTAATGAATTTAGTAAAGAAGAGATTAAATTGATATAACTTATTTTTAGTGTGCTTTTTAACTTGGTTATTATATACACGAACAAGTGATAAAAGTCAATTACAACTAACATGATTAAAATTATCATACTTTAAATCTAATACAATATACTTTACGCCAGTTTGAATTTTAATATAACTTTTTATAGTTTTTTCATCTTATTTCTTGTTATCAATATCCTTGATCTAAATGGTGAAAGAGATATGAAATCTTAAATAAAGATCAAATTCCCCAAAATAACACATTTGTTCTTGAGGATCATAAGCTTTTCTATCAAATAAAATCAAGACCCATGGAGCCTGAACTTCAATCTTCAAAGTTCAATCCATCACTTCTGAAACGTGAGGAGGAAGAGCACAACGCGCAGAGAAGGCCAGGGGAGAAGGTGGAGGGGGAGGCGGTAATCAATTCCTCTGTCCACGACTACTAGAAAATCGTTCGGGAGAGCGACCAACGCAGAGAGGAGGAATCGGTTTTGAGGAAAGGCGGGTGAACGCAGGATTTTTTCTTTCTGGGGAGGGTTGGTTTAGACTTTGGAGAGAGCATTTTTCGGGGTGGGAAACGACCTCTGTTGGGAGAGAAAGATCTATGAAATATGGGTCGGAGAGTTTTGGTACCGATTGCGTTTAGATCTATGAAAACGAGTTTCTATAGGTGTTTCTAACTTATTGAACAGTTTTGGTATCAATATGGAATTGAGTCGTGGTATCTAGATCATTCAGTTGAGACGCCCATCCCCTGTTCGATGAAATGTTTACGAGAATTTAGTGCGAGCTAACCGCATTTTTCGTGTAATCCGAAAGTAAAGCGATCTAGATTGAATGATCTTAACCGGCTTCAAGTCATTGACGTCCGAATCCTAGTGATTTCTCAATATTTGAATCTGTTTCTGAAGTCTGGGTTCATTGTTTTTGTGTTTTATGTTCCAACACCTGTGACTGATGGTTACTGGTGAGAGCTTGGCTGGAGTTGATGTCACAGTTATCGATCGTTCGTAAATCGTTCTAGCTTATCTCCACATGGGTTGTCTTACTTCATATCCTTAGTTACAGTCTGTCTCGGCAAGTCGTAGTAAATGGGGTAACGTCTGGCAAACAGCCATGATCGAAGGTAATAGCCAATGACATGAGTCTTGTTATGAATATGGGAAAGAAAATAATAAGAATGAGTTCAATTAGGGTTGATGAACTTTGGGTTTCATTAGTTAATGGATTTGGGTTTAGCCTGGTTTGATGAATATGAGTCGTGTTTAATCGCTGGTTCTAGACTTAGCTCCGCTCGGATGTCATTTTTGCTTGCTCAAAATTTGAGTCCTAATGTGTCCATAGTTTTAATCACTTTTAGCATGTTTAGTTTTCCTTTCTATAATTAAATTGCAGATTGCTTTGTTGAATACTTGCTGGTCATTCCTCATGGAGTGCGATTTGAGTCAATCTCAAGGTCGTTTGATAATCATTTTGATTGCTCTTGATGGCTTCTCAGTGTGTGGTTAATTTTCTAGTCGTTTTAGTATGCTTAGGTACAATTTTCATGTGAAGCTTGGGGTTGTTGCTTCTGCCTTCGTACTGAAAATTCTTCTGTTTTTTTTGGGCGTGAATTTGAATTGAGTCAACCTGTGTTCAGGTGTCACTTTGGTTGCTCATGTTGAAATATTAGCATGTCGATTTCTTGGCAATGTTGGCATGTTGTTATGTCGATTGTTTAGATGAGTTGTGGATTGTGCACTTTGAATGTTGCTGACTGGAAACACCTAGGCTTGTTATGCAAAAGTTTTGGTCCCGTTTAAGTATAATTTAGATCTCTACGTATGCACGTGAGCATGAAATTCATTCCTAGTCAATTTGGCATGGTTAAACATCATTTGCATGAGCGGAAGGGGCTTTCTTGCATCCTGAACATTGCTGTGGGCTATGGATTGGGCGTGATTTTGAAGCGTATTGATGTGATTGGTGGCTTAATTTCGTAATAATTCTTGTGATAGCATTCTAGTTTAGTTTAGATTTAGGTAGGTTCGTCTCTTAGAAAAAATTAGATCTGATTTGAACATTGGTCATAGGAGGTGCTGTACTCAAACGTAATAACAAGGCAATGTATATTCTTTGCTTGACATTTCATTAAATTTGCTTCCATATGCTTTATTCTAATTGTACTCATTGTGATTGTCTACTTTCTTCTGATTATGCAATTGCATGTGAACATCATTTAATAGCATAGGGTCATAAAATGGATAAGGATCGTGTGAATCACTTAGGCAACTATTCAATCAAGTTAGGATACCGAAATGGTACTAGTTAGAGAATTATTGTAATCAAGTCCCCGATCTTAGATCTCTAATTGCTTAAAAGTAAGATATTTCCCATGCTTCACTTGGCTCCTGGCCGACTCTAATAAATGTAAGTGCTAGTATGAACATCTAGAGGGGAGGTAAATAGATGTGAAAATAGATTTTGCAAAATGAAATGAAAAACTTTACTTTTAATTTGAGTCTGGTTGATTTCAGACTTTGCAGAATGATTCAGACTTTAACAGTTGTATCTAAGTGCAGAAATATATGGCAGTAAGTAAAGTAGAGGAGTTCAGGGAAGAGAATAAGAATATATAATTTATAATGGTTCGGCTTAGATCAAGCTTACGTCCACTCTCCCACGCCAACAGCCTTCTGGCTGGATTCTAACACTCAGTAGTAGATCACACTATCTCACTAAGTCACTCTTTTGGTATTTCTCCCACGATCACAAACATTTAAACTCACAAGAGACAAGTGTATGATCAAAGTTGGCTCAAACTTTGAAATTATAAATTCTACGCTTCGTCTGTTACTTGCTCATCGATCCTTGATTTTCTTAAATAATCATCCACTTCCAAACTAGCCGTTGGACAGTATTTAGAGGATCGTCTTCCAATCTACCCATTGAACAGATCTGTATTTAGAAGATTTGGTAGCTGTTGAGTGACAAAAGTAGAATCCCAAGTTGATTCTAATCGCCCATACAAATGGAATCTTGGTTTCCATAAGTAGAGCTTCTTCGTATAGAAATTTCTTGTCTTCAATATCCAATTGTCAATCAATTAGATTGAGTTAATCAAATCTATCTTGATGTAGAATCCAAACCAGATCACTAGCCGTTATATGTTTAGGGCTTGTGTTATGTTATGTCAAGTTGTTTCGTTCTAAATCTATTTCGTTCTAAATCTACTACATTCCGAACTTGTGTCTCGTTCTAGATGTAAAGTCTGAGAGTGTTCTGTCTAAAGTAAAGTCTAAGTGTCTTCAGACTGAAATAGACTTTACAATCTAGACGTAAGTTTGAACATATTCTGCTTTTGAACATATTTAACCTTAAAGTCTAGACACAGTCTAAATAAGTTCAGCTTCAGCATAGAGTCTGTCTTCTGGTTCCTTTAAGTATAGACTTTGATAATATCCTTTACATGTTCTATCATCTACATAGTCTGTTACTCAACCATTAAATACATTAGTAGCATTTGATTTATTTTGTCATCTTCAAAATATTATAAGGGATTTCCCTAACAATAAGCTACCGGTGACTCCTTGTTAGGTTGGACTTCATAGATAGATCTATTTTAATTGTAATTTTCCAAATATTACGCGAGGTGAGGGTTGGGAAGAACTCATGTCGATTGAGAACCAAGTTCTCAACTCAACAATTATCCCTAAACCCGTCTTTGCCCGTCTTCGCCTCGCTGGGAGGGTCACGGCGGGTATACCCATGTTACATTTATTTTAAGCTAATTTTTGCACCATAAAAAGTTTCAAACTAATATATTTATGCCAAATTTATCTCAAACTAATTTTCATGTTACAAATTGCCAAACTAGTACACTTATACCACATTCAGCCTCACCAAAATTTTAGATCAGGAAATTTGCTAAAATCTATTACTTTTTCCCTAAGAACTCTGTCAAGTTTCGGAAATCTATTAAAAGCCATAATTTTATATGGCTTGAAAATTAATTTAAGGTAAATGTGGCATGAGTGTACTATTTTTATATTTTTTTCGTGACATGAAAAAATTAATTTGAGGTAAATGCGACAAGAGTAAGGGTTTGAGGATTTTTGTGATGCAAAAATTAGTTTGGTTGAATGTGGCATGGATATACTAATTTGGGATTTTGCTGATAAAAAGCCTAGAATTTAGAAGAAGTTACTTACTAAATTCATTATGATGGTGGTAACATATTGACAAGTCAACTTATGAGCAAGTTAGCGAGTTATACTTTTTGGCGAACAAGTATATAAAAATTACCAGCAACTTCAAAAATCCTAAAACTTGAAAATTTTCAGTTTTTTTTTGCCTAGGAGACCCTAGGATTTTGCAATAAGATTATTTTGAATCTAAACTTCGAAGGTGCTTCGACGTTTGAACCTTAAATACCCCCGTTCACTATTGTAGACAAGTATGATAGATGCAAGACTGCAAGTCAACATTCTAATATTGGCATGCAACTTCAATAGAAATTTGCAATGGGACAATGACAAATTTAGAAATCCTTGACATATTTCAATGGCACACTCAATCATGTAACCCCGGGCTAAATGGGCCTCAACAGCTCTTCATCTTTCTTTCTTTCCCATGGAGAAATAAGAATGGTGCCCACCAAACAAGAAAGGACACATAGGGTGTTGATGCAAAGCGAGTTTTTTGAAAGTTCTCTTTTTTGTCCATCTATTCAATCGGCCTGATTTAGTAATCACACTTCAAGAAGAAGATGACAGCATCATAAAAACAAGCATCCAAATGGGAAATTGCATTCTTACTAACAAAAATTGTATTTCCTGCCCTACATTCCACTTTATTCAAAGTGACCACTTCTCAATAATTTCATCGGGCTCCATGAAATTTGATGGCCTTCCACTTTGGCTTCTTCATCAATTTGGCTCTTCTCTCCATCCTTCTCACTTCTCTCACAAGCCATTTGGGTCTTCCAGTTTCACATAAAATGTATGCTATGGATATTCCAATGACGATTCCAGATGCAAAACCTATGCCAACCACTTTCCTATCAAAACCACCACCATGCTCTCTTGTACTATCCCCTTGGAAGAACGATTGTGATGTTGGAGGAGGCCGAGCATCACTGCGGCAAGTGATTTGTAATGGAGTTCCACATAAGCCTGGGTTTCCACGAAATGAATCGCTTGTGAATGTGCTCAGTTGCTTGTCTTGAGGTATGGGGCCTACGAGTTGGTTCCTTGAGAGGTCCAAACACCCAAGAAATGACAAATCTCCTAGTTCTCTAGGAACCCTCCCACTAAGCTTGTTTGAAGATAAATCTAGCCATTCAAGGTTAGTCAAATTTCCAAGAGTTGAAGGAATGGAACCCATGAGGTGGTTGTAGGAAAGATTGAGCCCTTTGAGAAAATGAAGATTTCCAATGACACTCGGGATATTCCCTTGAAAAGAGTTGAGTGATAAGTCGATGGTTGTTAAGATGGTCAGGATCCTCTCTAGCCGAATCTCTCTTCCTTTCATGATCACATTGATGGAATCTTCATAGAACCCCATTCCAAGTCCAAGTTCCTGCGTCATGTATAATGATTTGTCTTGCAGCTCTTGTGCATTTTTTCCATTTATCATCCCTTGAAGTTTTGCTATCAAATCGGTTGGTAAAGGATCAACGAAGTCGTTGTTCGAGAGATCCAAAATGTGCAACTTGGGAAAGAGATGAGCTACCCTTGGAAAATCTAAGAAACCCTTAAAATTGTTGGACCTCAAAATAAGAACTTTTAGCCTTGGCAGTTTTCCCAGCCATGCCGGGAACTTATCCTCTATCTTATTGTTGCTTAAATCCAGAACTTCCAGGCTTGTACATTTGACAAGGGATTGTGGCAATGTTCCTTTAAATTGATTTTGACTCAAGTCAAGAGTTCTCAAGCTACTTCGTTGTGACAATGTTAGAGGGATTGTGCTTGAAAGACTATTCATTCGCAAGTTCAAAACCACTAAACCAATGCTCAAGTTTGATAAGCACTTGGGTAGGCTACCAACTAAGCAATTATTAGACAAGATGAGGAATTTGAGGTTGGTGGCATTGCATATTAACGAAGAGATCTTCCCCACTATTTTATTATTTGCGATATCATAGTAATTTGTGAATGGTGATGGAAGTGGAAGTGGACCTTCAAATTCGTTGTCAGACAAACTAATTTTTGACAATGAGGTTTTTGAGAAACCTTCTACTGGCCACTGTCCTGAAAGTCGATTGCCATGGAGGATTAATCTGACTAAACTTGTGCAATTTCTCAAGCTTCTAGGGATAGAACCTGTTAAGTTGTTGCCACTCATTGTAAGGTTTTGGAGCAACCTACCTCGGCACAAGTTCTCTGGTAAGGAGCCGCTTAACCGGTTGGTATCCAATTGCAGCACCTCTAAGTTCACTAGATCCCCTAAGGATCTAGGAATTGAACCAAAGGTTATTGTCACGAAGAAACAAAGATTTTAGGTAGGTCAAGTTACCCAAAGAAGAAGGAATTGGGCCGGTGAGCTGATTTGTACTTAGCTCTAAGTCAAGCATAGCGTGGAGATTTTCCATTTCATTAGGAATGTGACCGAAAGCTTATTACCGTAGAGATAAAGAGAGGTAAGCTGGTCAAATTGCCTAATGTTGGTGGGATTGAACCCGTAAGATTATTTTCATTAAGGATCAACTCATTAAGACGATTCAAATTCCCTAGCTCCAGTGGGATGGAACCAATAAGCTCATTAGCAAATAGGTGTAGTTCTATCAATTTGGTTAAGTTCCCCAAAGTGGAAGGAATCGGTCCTGTTAGGAAGTTGGTGTCCATGTGGAGCACTTCCAAATTTGTCATATTTCCCATTTCAGGAGGAATAGAACCAGAAAGGGAGTTGTTGTAGATATACAGTGTAGCCAATTTGCTCAAATTACCTAATGAGGAAGGTATGGCTCCATTCAACTGGTTCGAATACAGCGCGACCTCATTGAGCAAATGCAATTGTCCGATTTCTTGGGGAATGGATCCATTTAACTCATTGGAAACCAGGTGCAAGACCTCTAGTTTCGTTAGATGGCTGATCTTTGGTGGTATTTTCCCCGAGAACCGATTGAAAGAGAGGTCGAGATAGATGAGATTACTCAAGAGACCGATTTGAGGCGGAATATGGCCATAGAGATTATTTATACCCAAATCCATGTACATGAGATGAGACAAAGAAGAGAATGGGAATTCGTCGAGCGTACCTTCAACATAAGCACTAGTGAGATTTATCCCGATTATGCTCCCCGCCTGATTGCAGGAGATGCCATACCAAGCACACGGACTCATGATCGAGTTGGAACTAGTGGCATGATGAGGAGAGGGAGTCCATGAAGAGAGGGAAGTAACCGAATGGTTACCAAGACAAAACTTCCACTTGAGGAGGGCTTGGGCTTCTGCCGGGGAAGCATGAGTAGGAAGTGGAATGAAAAAAATAGTGAAAAGGGCTAGGGCACCCACAAGGCTCATGACCCTCTTGAATTCTAATGAAGAGTCCATCGATTCTTTCTATTTCTTCTCTTTTGGTTCAGATAAGTTGGTTTTTCTTTTCCCGAGGCAACGAGCGATGCTTAAATAGGCTGTGAGAACTCACCTTCCTATCATTTTCATGATAATGGGATGTGGGAATATGCAATAAATTGACAACTAAACAGTGAAGACTAAGAAAAGGTACGTCGTATTGCATCACACGCCGTAGTAGTCATCTGAGAGCCCACTGGGACGAATTTTTGGTTCCTTGAAGGCTTTGGTATTTGTTACTTTTGTAGTCTTCGCAGGTGACTTTTCTCACTCGGTCAGTCCCTATTTCGGAATTTTTTTTTTTCTTTTGGGGTCTGACCTATTATACGAAATCCAGACCCTTCGACAGAGAAGTCTTTGAGGAAAGTGATGTAAGTCAACGTCTTTCGTGAGGTGTGTGAAAACTCAACTTTCCACCAGATCAGACTTTAATTTGCGCCGCACAACTTTGAATTCAAAGCGCAAAAGACAAGTCTTCTCACTCGCAGTCTTTCGTGAGGTGCGTGAAAACTCAACTTTCCACAAGATCAGACTTTAATTTGCGCTGCACAACTTTAAATTCAAAGCGCAAAAGACAAGTCTTCTCACTCGCCATTCATGGAGCCAATTCTTGACGCGGTTGACCGCAAACAACAGCTGATTATCATGCCAAATGGCCCCGAGAGCACCGTCAAAAAAGAAAAATTCTAACAGCTGCAAAAAAAGAAAAAAAAAAGAAAAAGAAAAGGCGATCCACATCCAATTTTCAAATATACTATTTTCCATATTTGAAGGAGAAAATTGCTAATAATTGGAACTTGAGTTGAGTTGGGAATGACTTGGATCCAAATAGGATTGAGTGTGGGTTGTCAAAATTGTATTAAAAAAATATGGGTTAGTATGGGTTATATGGATCAATTTGAATTGGATCCATTTTCAACCCATTCATATTTGACCAAGTCCTTTACTATGAATAACACTAGATAGATCTAAGAGACTATCGATCCTAAATGGGAATCAACAATTATACATTCATATGGTGTAGCCCAAATTTTCTTAAGATCTAGTCTAGATTTAGATAATCCCAAAGGCACTTCATTTTATTTTAAATCACTTCTCTCCTTCCTAAATTACCATAATTTCCAAAGGTACCTCAAATCCAAACAAAACAAAAATGTATATGGGCTCAAGCTGCTAATAAGCTAATCTTGTTACCTATTCTTAAAAGGCTAGAATTTACTTAATTGGAATAAAGCTAAAGCTTCGCAAGGTATCTCTAGCTTGGAGGAAGGATAAGCTTTCAATATAATTAAATACAACCTATCATTCTGTCACAACATAGGACATTTAATACTATAGTGAATTGAAATTGGAAAATGAGTACATGACCGCACAGTCATTTTACAAACCAGACGGTGGAATGTCAACCACCAATTTTGAAGTTGGGAGCAGGGATACTGATTTTGCCAGTTTCTTAATTTTTTTGTCAACGAATCGATGGGATAACTACTATTTTACATAGGAACAAGATGGGATTTATTTTTCTTTTTTAATTTAAAAATAAATCAAATTGATAATATTCGAGCAACAAGTAATATATGAAGAATCCAATTGCAGCTTTTAAAATAGTGGATATTATTCTTTGGCCAAAGAAGAGATTTGGTGAATATGGTTCCTAAATAAAAGAAATTTTAGAGCTCAAAAGGGAAAAAAATTAGAATGCAAATATTTAGTATACTTTAAACCTTAGATTATTTTAGGATTTTGTCATGGATTGACACAGCCATGGAGAAAATTCATCAGCCTTTACTTCTTTGATTATAAGAAAGTAAGATGTACTGTGACGCCGTATTTTAGTTGGTATTTGTCAATATATATATATATATATATATATATATGTATGTATGTATATATTAGACATTTAAACATGATTTTTTTTCTCTTATCTTGTTTGGATGAATGGCTTTCTTATTGACAGCAACTTTACTGATGAAAATAATGTTAGTGATGAAAGAGTCACGACATTTAAACACGACACCATGCAATCTTAAATTATTGGTGATGAACAACTTCACTAATATTTTTAGGCCACCAAAGAGACTTTTACAGCAATGATTCAAGTGGAATTAATGCGAAGTCACAATACACGATGATTTTGTTGTTAGTTGCAAAGCCAATGTTTCAAGTATTTATCATCTTTGGAATTTGATGGATATTTCTAATGACATTAATGATTTCTTTTTACTTAGTGATAATACTTTTTTTTTTTTTTTTAACTTTTGATTATCTATTTTGTGGTATGTGCTTTTTTTTTTCTTTCTTTCATATTGAAGGATTTTAACTTACTGAAATATGTAGAGTTTCCCATTCAGATTGGTGCTTTTCGGGCCTTTATAAATAGTCTAATCCTAAATTAAGTCATGATCCTAAATTAGGCCAAGAGAAAAGGGAAACGGTGGAAAGTCAAAAAAAAAAAAATCAAACAAACAAACAAATGAAACCGGTCAAAGCATTATTTTGGTTTCCGTTTGGGTGTGGTTTATACTCCCATCGACAAGATGACATGGAGTTCCATGAATAACTACTGGATATATATATTCTCTTTTTGTTATAATTGATGAATGTAATAGAGAGATGCAATGTGTTAATTATAGTGGAATCCTCAGCTGAATGTAACCCTAGTTTAAGAGTGAACCTAGATAAAATCTCGTATCTCAAATTCTCATTTTCATTTTTACTCTCAATTTTCTTTGTAATTGTATGACGAATCCTAATAGTTTTCTCCATTAAAAGTCATGGCTGGTATTAAACGGTTAGAAGATTAAAATTACGGCATCGTTAAGATAGCCGAGCTCATTGGAACCATATGTCATATGTGGACACTCGGATTTATTACTCCGAGGTCACATCATGTGATGCTAAGGCCCCAACCAATACCAGGATGCTTTCCATTTAATTCCTGCCGTATAACTATTCGGGGGCAGCAAAACCTCCAGCACACGCATTTAATAAGGGCTTAATGGGGCTCTTTGGTCCCATCCTCTAACTCCATATCACCCTAAATCTTCAGAAAACCACCTTATTGTCATTCTACATACTAGTATTATATTTCCAAGTAATACCTTCAATTTCAAATGAAGTAGCGCGCGGTAGTAGAGTCTGAACAATTCATAAGACCAACAGCGCTATATCTCTTGACAAGATTGCTAATGCTGTGATTTTTCGTCACTGCTGCATGTTAGAATCCCGTAACTAATGTATCAGCTGGATGTAAGGCCAAGAAATCGAACCCATTTTCAAGCAACTTCGTGAAGACCCAAAAAAATTGCCAAAAGTAAAACGATGCCAAAGTGGAAAGCAACTCACGTTAGCACTCTATGGACTATGTGAAGATGCAGTACGAGAATCGGCAGGGCGTCCCCTGGGCACATCTTACTGGAGCTGAGAAGCTCTTTCACCATTTCGTATATCAGGACTCTGGAGTGTAGAAGGTCTCTGATTTGGAGATTTAATTCCTCTCATATTCAGCTTCGCACGGGCTACGGGATGAACTGAAAATGAGGGAAAAAAAAGTCTCCAATCATATAAAAATTCTCAAACAATCAGAAGAAGCACCAAGGGGGAATAAGGAGGGCCCTCACCTTGTGTATGATCTATTGGACGCAAATTGCGTAACCCCAAGATCTCCATAACTAGAACAAGAACATGCATAATTGAGTAGAAAGATTAACGCACTTGTTTTGGGATCCATTGTTCTTGAAGCGGAAGCGGAAACACTATGTTCCATGCGCAAGCCCTTTTCCTCTATTGCCCTCCGTATCACTGGCTCAATGAGGCGGCCCCCTCATGTTTAGCGTTAGGTAAACGCCCCTTAGGTAATGATACATGTGAGAATTAGGGTTAGATGAGAGACTTGAGCACTATTTATAGAGTTTCCAGCCAATCCCTCTCATTACGGGCCAGGCTCAACTCGGCCCACACTAGCCAACCCATATTAGACTAATTAAGAAACCTACTATCTCACCTTAGACCAAATCCCGTAAAACGATAAACGTTAAACGGTAAATTACAATATCAATTAATGTGGTCCACAATTAGAAAAACTCTTACATTCTCCCACGAAGAGTTTGACATAAAATAAACAGCTTTATGATGTGTTTGGGTATGAACACTCTCTAATCTTTCACACTTCACTTTCTTAAAGTTTGGCTACATTTTCCTTTTCCATTTGCCGTTTCTTACACTGCATCGAAAGAAAAACCATTCTTACATGGCATTAAAATACAAAGACTTGTTAGTCAAAAAAGGAGAAGGCTGGAAAATTGCTCCATGACCCTTCCCATACGATAAGTTGGAAATTTTAGACCCAAACATCACTGGTAAAAGTCCATTAAGACCATGACTTCCCATGAATCATTGTAACGCGCACTGATCCAAAACTCAACACACGTGAAACCCCAAGAGACCCTGACTTCTCGAGTAGGCACATGTCTATTCTATCGCTTGAAGACCTTGACTTCTTTAGGGATATCTACAAGATGGATCTAAACATGCATGTTGGTTTAAATTCTTTCTTTTCCTTTGGGCCGGTATGCTGGTTTATACTCTAATTGTATCATAAAACCACAAAATTTATAAAATTTTGCATTAGCATAATATCTTTATTGATGGATATGGTAATAAGTTTCAATGGTGCTCCCTGCAAGGGACCATGCACAGGGTGGAAAAAGGGGCACAACCATTCTTACACGGCATTAAAAGACAAAGACTTGTTAGTCAAAAAAGGAGAAGGCTGGAAAATTGCTCCATGACCCTTCCCATACGATAAGTTGGAAAATTTAGACCCAAACATCAGTGGTAGAAGTCTATTAAGACCATGACTTCCCATGAATCATTGTAACACGCACTGATCGAAAACTCAACACACATGAAACCCTAAGAGACCTTGACTTCTTGAGTAGGCACATGTCCATTCTAACGCCCGAAGACCTTGACTTCTTTAGGGATATTTACAAGATGGATCTACACATGCAAGTTGGTTTAATTTCTTTCTTTTCCTTTGGTTCGGTATGCTGGTTTATATTATAATTGTATCATAAAACCACACAATTTATAAAATTTTGCATTAGCATAATATCTTTATTGATGGATATGGTAATAAGTTTCAATGGTGCTCCCTACAAGGGACCATGCACAGGGTGAGAAAAGGGGCACAACCCTATTGTCAACTTATACTACAGTGTAAGAGAGAGATTCATAATGTTAAAATGGCTTTTATTGTAACTTTCTCCTTATGTTAACATGAAAATGTTGCCATTCTTAAATGGCTAACTTTCTTTTTGAACAATTTTATGGATTTCTAGCCATTGCTCTGTCCTTTTTGAGGAATGAGTATGTTGCTTGGTAGTTACTCGCTGAAAATAATTTAATATTTTAATGATTTTGCCACCCTTTTCTTACCATGTTATCGTTAACTAGAAATACTCTTTTAGAAAAAGAGTAGGATAAAATGTACCTATATGAACCTTTAACTGTACTTTGTTTAACGAAGTAATAAATTTTAGCATCACTTTTAGAGTTTGAATGCTTCTGATTATATGATGTTTCGGGTATTGACAACTGTTACAAAAGAGTAATGTTTTATATATACGGAGTCTAATATTTTTGGAAGCAAATGGTAGACTTGACTCAACTTTCTAAACTGAGATTTTTCCAATGTCAGCATTGTTTTGCTGGCTAAATTACTGATTTTTTAAAATAGGGTCACAGACATTAATTAGTGAAGAAAGTAGCGTTATCTATTTTTTTCAACTTTGAGATTGTAGCACTGAAACTTCGACCAAGAACATAGGTTTCTTCATGCCTAGGAATTCCTCCTATCCTCCTTGATGAATTTCTTAACACCATTGTGAATAGGGGTGAGCATGGTCCGGGTTGGGCCGGTCCACCCCCTAACCCTAGGATCAACCCACACAGTGTTGGTCCTCAATTTTTGGGACCAAGGATCGATCCTATTGAGCTTGGGACTAAAGACCGGACTGACCCAATGGATTTGGTCCGGTTCCAGGGTCAACCTGGGACTAACCAATAATTTTTTATTTCATTTTTTGTATTCCTTAAAAAAGCGATTGAGGACCGGAGTGACCCAATGGGTTCGGTCCGGTTTCAAGGTCAACCAAGGACCAACCAATAATTTTTTATTTTATTTTTTGTACTCCTTGAAAGGGCAACTGTGGATCATACCAATCCAATGGATTTGATGATGAGCGAAGTCGCTAAGAAAGGCAAGCGGTGAGGGTCAAGTGGGGTGAGCGTTGAATGTAATGAGTATCGAATGTTGAGCGGGGAGCAACAAGCCAAGTGAGCATCGAGCGGTGAGTGGCACGAAGCGGTGAGCGGCACGAAGCGGTGAGCGGCACGAGTGACCCTAAGCGAGCGAGAATAGTGTCGAGTGATGAGCGAAGAAGTTGTTTCTTTTGATTTTGGCAAATTGGAGACTAAAATGACAAATAAGATAGAAGAGAACGAATACTATAGGAGGATACCATAAGGTGCATGTTTGGACGCTCGTGAGGATTCCTTACAAAAATATTTTTCTCCTTCGTAAATTATGACTATTGATGCCGTAAAAGACATTAAAAACCTAAGTTATTAAAGAACGATGTAAAATTACTTGAACTCCTCACTAAAGAGCTGTTTAATGTTGTTAACGCCGTTTATTTTAAGGTTTTCTCGTATAAAAATTATAAATAATATATATATATATATATATATATATATAATCGGGTTGGTCCGAGTTGGATCGACCCGAACTCTCAGACCAAGGACCACCCTGGTCTCTCTAGGAATCGACTGACCAGAAGAAGGTTAGGCCGGTCTAGGGTCGACCCTAGACCGATGCTCACCCCTAATTGTGAAGCTACTTTACATGTTGTAAATAGGGTAATGCTTCCTAGCATTTGATAGCAGAGGTCGAACAGTTAATCGCGACATCCAGATTTTCGGGTTCTAATTTCAACCGGATAAATAGGGCGTTTTTGTTCATTGTTCTGGGATTGTGAAATTAAGAAGCATGAGGGATTCTTTGGATGAAGAAAATAATCAATTTGATAATGGAGATATCAATTGATTTTTGTGAGAATTATTTGAGAGAAGTTAAGAGAGAATTTGGATGCAGAAATGCAAGTGGGAACCAAGTACTCTAATCTAAAATTTCTTTTGAGAATTTATGAGCATATCAAAAAGAAAATGGGATGAGAATTTTCTACTCTAGGAAATTCTTTTGTTTAGTCTTCCTCCCATTTCCCTTTTCTTTTTCTATTTTTGGGCCAATCACCTTTTCTCTTTCCCCTTTTTCCTTTGGCCGAAAGCCCCTCTCTCTCTCTCTCTCTCTTTTCTCCTCGTGCGAAATGCCCCCACCGACTGCCCTCTTCCGTTTCTCACTTTGCTTCTCCTTTTCACTTTTGCTTTTTTGACTTTTCAAACTTATCTACTCTCTCTCTTATCCTTATCTCTCTCTCGGCACTCTCTTCCTCCTCCCGCTCGGTCTGTTCGAAGACAGCAGAAGCAGAACGGAAGCAACAACCAGCGTCGGTTAAAGGAGCGGCAGGACAAAGCTGCCGTCGCCGTCGCGCCGGGGCACCGTCGCCGCCCGCCCGAAAACCCTCCGCCTCTCTTTCATCTCTTCAGCCGCTGTTGACGTTCCCCTCCGTTTGCTGCTCGGGGTTCCAGATCTGGGAGGACACCAGAGTTGGGGCAGCAGCTGGCGTTGCTGGACCGGAGCTGCCATTGTCGCCAATCGTTTGTCCCCGTGCGAGCGCGCGTGCAGCCGTGCTTGGCCGCGCCTCTCACCGCCCCGCCGTGTGACCCCAGCTCCCAACCGCCTCTATTCAGCTCCGTTTTGGCCAGCACAGGCCACGGTTCGGCCACCTCCGGCCACCATGCGCTGCCACCTCGACCCGCCGGAGCTCCACCCGATCCTAGCTGCCCTTGGCCGCCTCAATCGACCCCGGAACGGCCCCAACCAGCAGCGCACAGAGAGTGCAGAAAATGGGTATTGCAGCAACTGTTTGGCCCGTTTTGGCCGCCTTCCCGAGCCTGGATGCTCGGCCCACTTTGAGGAAAGTCGATCCTCGCATCGAGCCCGTCGTTTTGAGTGAGTTTTACTCACTAATGCCTTCTTAGTGTGATAATTACACTTAAAGGTTGATTAGTGTTAATTAAGTGTAATTAGGTGGTTATATTAGAATTGATTAGTAATTATTAGTTAATTGCTTTGCATATTAGTTGTGTGATTAGTGTAATTAGATAGAGAATTGCCTGTAGTATTTATTGAAAGCTTCTTGGGATTTTTCCCGTCCCTTATCGGGTGTTAATTAAGCAAATTGGGCCTAGGTGGAACTTTTAGGAATTAAATATTAATTTTCGAAATTAATTATTTAATTATTTATTTCCGAAAATTCAACTGGGATGGCCAGTGACCGGGATTTTATGCTAATGATCATGGCGCATCCCGTTTATTTAATTGAGCTTTATATTGTGCTAAATTGAATTTATTGTATTTATTTATTTAATTATTTATTTTCCGGAAATTCAACCGGGATGGCCGGTGACTGGAATTTCGTGCTGATTGTCGTGGTGCAATCCGTTTATTTATTTGAACTCCACGTTGTGCTTAATTAAATTGATTGTGTAATTTATGGAATTATTCCTTAATTGATTGAATTTGAGTGGAATTGAATGATTGATTTGTAAATGGCCGAGTTTGTTTATTTAACCTTTATAATGCTTTGATGAGCTGTAAAGTGGAGAAAGGGATGAGAGCTAACTGAGAATTTTATTAGCTGAGACCGATCAAGTACGAAGTATAGACAGGCGTGGCTCGGTGATAAAGTACATCACTGTGTGAAAATGGCGCCTTAAAAAACGCACGTAGACTGTCTATGACTTATGGCAGGCGTGGTTCGGTGATTAGGGAGATCACTGTGCGAAAACGGCGCCTTAAAGAACGCACGTAGACTGCCTATGAATTGTGACAGGCGTAGTTCGGTGATGAAGGACATCACTGTGCGAAAACGGTGTCTTAAAGAACGCATGTAGACTGTCGGTGACCTATGACGGGTGTGGTTCGGTGATTGGGAATATCACTGGCGAAAATGGCGCCTTAAAGAACGCACGTAGACCGTCTGTTACTTATGTCACCTTGGCGAAAACGACGCCCGAGAGCATTCATCTGGCTCTATGACTGAGTACCCGAATGGAGATTATAAAGTATGGTGTTGATGTGACCGAGATGTGGTCCGAATGACATGTAATCGACTAGGTCGATTGATCATTGTTTTGATATGATGTTGTGAATTGATTGATTGAATGGGAATGACCGTGGGTGGTCTTGTTGGCGTGTGATCGACTAGGTCAATTGATCGATGATTCGATCTAAGTGTGATTTGATGTGATTCATTGCCTTGATCTGCTGTGTGAATTGATTGATCGAATGAAAATGACCGTGAGTGGTCTTGTTGGTGTGTAATCGACTAAGTCGATTTGATCGATGCTTCGATCTGTGATGTGATTACTTGGGTGCCTATTTAATCTGTGCTAATATACAGGTGGAATCGAGGCCAAGGTAAGTCCCTCGACTCATGTTGTGCGTAGGCAGCCCTAAGGTGTATTAGTTTACTAATCGGGTCCAGGAGGTAGAACTTGCCGAGACGTTGTCTCGGTGGTTATTGAATAACCATTTCAGACCTGGATGAGGAGCTTAAGGAGGAGGAACCCGACGAGGAAAACCCCGATGAGGAAACCGAAGAGGAGTACGTGGAGGAGGACCCGAGGATAACCCCGAGTATGACCCTTGGATGAGGACCGAGATCCCGTCCCGTCTTGTCGACCTTGTGTGCATGTGAATAGATGTTAGACCGAGTTGCGTATATATAGTATTGTAGAATACTATGAGATGCATGTAAAAAGGTGTGGTTGTGAATTTTCGTATGAAAAATATACGGCCTGCTTTTCTATCACATTGCTTTATTGTTCTGGGAATTATAATCGCTTCCGCATGTGCATATATAAATGAAAGGGTCGGCGATACATAGTCTTGGGATATCGCATTTTAAAATCGACCAACAGTAAGGGATGTGTGCGTGCCTGAGGGTCGGGGCGTGACATCAATGCCTTTTATGCATGTGTGTGAACATTTTCTAGCTTTTTACACGTTTCTTCTCCAAGACGTGCTTAAAAGATTGGGATAGGATGCATTAGTATTCATAGGCTAATCTAGTCAGCTGAGCAAGCAATTATGAAATTAACGATTTTCCTAATGTGGTTAGTATAGTTTAAATCTTGCTGGTCATGCATGCTAGGGATAATTGATCAAAATTGTTAGCAAATTATGGACATCCAATGCAATAGCAGGATATCCACTTTTCGATATAGTCACCAATCAAAATAAAAATTGAACAGTGAACATAGTATTTTACCAATAACTTACCAACCGAGATCCACTTTCGTGGTAGTATGTGATAACTAGAGTAAGGAATTTTCCAACTTCAAGTAAAATGTAAGTTACTCTTATAGAATTTTACTACTCACAACAAAAATTTGGCAGTGAAATTAGTGACTTACCGTTGTAGGGAGTGAATCCATGGCCACTTTTTCTCTTTTGATCTTGATGTTGGTTTTTCTCAAGCCCCGAAAGATGCGTAAAATTTTCCCTCAAACTTATTTTCCTGTGGTTTTCCTATTTGACAATGGAAATGCATCAAGCATTAACTTGTGGAACACATGTATGTGGATGCTCTCTGGCATAATGAAAAAATCGGCTATTGCCACGAGATGGTTCTTTCTTTGATGTTGCATATTGCCTATTGCCTTTCTTCCAAGACATGCAGCACATTCAATAATTGAGATTGAATTAACCCAACCACTTGATAAGATTGGGAAAATATAACTCTTTGTCATGCTACTTCTTGATTGAATAGTTTTAGCTTCGTCTTTCTCCCCTATTCTATACATTCACAAAGTTATTTGAAACTATGATTTTACGGTGTTGGTTTTTACTTAGGATTGATCAAGGGCGGGGTCAAACGTTGGTCTATTGTGGTTTTCTATGTCAAATTCACAAAACTCTGAGCTTTCAAAGACTATGTTTACTATGTTCCAGATAAAGTACTCGAGGGAAAATTATTCTGACATGTTTTGCGCAAGGCAACATCACTGTCCTGAAAAACAGAGAAGATGATTTATAGTGAGCTAAGCCATAATTGAGTTTTACTTGTATTTGACAATGGAACTAGGCCGAGCAAAACGTGACCATCATGATGTAAATGCCTCAACATTTTGGAGGGCAGCATATCGTCTGCCTTCACACTCTTGAAATATAAAGTAGCATCAGAACATAACTTGCATTCTTTCTAAGACAAAGCATTGTATTGCAGAATCTTTTCTCGAGATAAATTGATGACTAGTGATACTCCTAATTTAAGCACTTTTGAGTTCTAAGCTTAATTGCAAACAAAATAAATTTGATGATCTCTTGCCCAAAGAGATTATTCAAAGTTATTAGCAATACGAAATTTGAGCGCAAAACTCTAATATTTCATTTCAACTAAACCATTACCTCAAATCAACTCCCATCAAATCTCACAACTCCACTACACCATAATCCATAATTTACATTAAATTCACAACTGAACAACTCTGAAATTAGACTTTGCGGTCTAAATTTCCCACAATTCTGAATTTGAAGCTATTCTAATTTCAAGAACGAAGAGCTTGAATCCTTCCTTGATGTGGTGAGACGGTATTAATCCGACTTAGGGTATGTACACAAAAGAAATGATTGGGTGATAATTTTTAATGTTCTATAAGGATAAATAATAAATAACTATAAATTATTGTTGAGCCACTTTTTCAAAAGTTTATAGCTTACAACAAGTTAAGTGGCTTAAAGATGGTTGTTCTAGCAAAACCCAAGCACAAAAGCCTCACACTTTTTCCTTTCTCTTTCCCTTCCTTTTTCTTTTTCTTTCCCATCCTTTTTCTTTTTCTTTTCCCCCTATTTGCGATCACTCTCTTTTTCTTCTTCCCCCTTTTCTCTCTGTCACATGTCTTCGCTCTAAATAAAGTGGTCTTCTTTTTCTTTTCTTTTTCAGTCACTTCATTTGACCAAGTCAACAAACCCAAATATTACAGAATGCCTCTGACGCACGTGACAGGGAGAGGTTATGGATTAATAGTGTGACGTAAAATAAGGACCTTTGTGTTGTGTCGTGTATGAACACTCTCCAACTTTTCACATTTTACCTCCTTAAAGTTTGGCTACATTTTTCTTTTCCATTTGCCATTTATTACACTACATTAAAAGAAAAAACCGTTCTTATACGGCATTAAAAGTTGAAGACTTTCATCCTAAGTACGAAATTAAATTGCTTCGTCTGAGATCCCTTGGAGACCTCGGCATCCCTCAGATGTAAAACACTTAAAGAGTAGAGCTTGGGCTTGCACTCGAAAAAAATACAAGACCCAACACACATTTAAATAAGGAACGCAATCTGGCAGCCCGCCACGCCAAGCGTAGGTGGCCCTATTGTTTGAAAACAATACCTACCTTGAGAACGTTGTCATGTAACCAGCCATCAAGATCCAAGGCAAGCCCACTGGAAAACCATTCTTACACAGCATTAAAAGTTGAGAAGACTTGTCAGTCAAAAAGGGAAGAGGCTAGAAAATTGCTCCATGATCCTTCCCATATGGTAAGTTAGAAATTTTAGAGCCAAACGTCACTAATAAAAGTCCATAAAGACTATGACTTCTCATGAACCATTGTAACACATACTGATCCAAAGTCACCACACGTGAAATCCCAAGAGACCTTGACTTCTTGAGGAGACACATGTCTATTCTATCGCCCGAAGACCTTAACTTCTTGAGGGACATGTATGGGATCAATCCACACATGCATGCCGGTTTAAATTCTTTCTATTTCTTTTGGGCCTGTATGCTTATATTCTAATTGTATCATAAAACCACGAAATTTAGAGATTTGTGTTAACAGAATATTCTGCTTGATGGATTGGTAATAAGGTTTCAATGGTGCTCACTGCAGGGGACCATGCACCGAGGGTGAGAAAAGGGGCACAGCTCTATTGTCAACTTACACTATACTGTAAAAGAAAGATTCAAAATGTTAAAATGGTTTTTCTTTTAATTTTCCCCTTAAGTTAACATGAAACTATTGCCTTTCTTACATGGCTAACTTTCTTTTTGAACATTTTCATAGATCTCTAGCCATTGCTCTGTCCTTTTTGAGGAGTGACGATGTTGCTTTGTAGCTAATATAATTACTTATTTTAATAAATTTGTCACCCTTTTTTAACTGTGTAATTGCTAGCTAGAAATACCCTTTTAGAAAAGAGTAGGAGAAAATGTACCTGTATGAACCTTCAATTGTATTTTGTTCAACGAAGAAACAAATTTTAGCATCCATTTCAGAGTTCGAATGCTACTGGTTATTTTTTTTCAAGTATTGACGACTATTACAAAAGGGCAATGTTTTATATATACAATCTCATATATTTGGAAGCAAATGGTTAACTTGACTCAACCTTACTAAACTGAGTTTTTTCCAATGACAGCATTATTTTTGCTTGCTAAATTACTGATATTCCACGATAGGATCACAGACATTAATTAGTGAAGAAAGTAGCGTTATCTCTTCTTTTTGACTTTGAGATTGTATCACCAATACTTTGACCAAGAACATAGGTTTCTTCATGACCTAGGAATTCCTCCCATCCTCCTTGATGAATTTCTTAACACCATTACGAAGCTACTTTAGATGTTGTAAATGGCGCAATACTTCGTTTCTAGAGCCAAGCCTGACTAAAGACCTTCCTAGCATTTGATAGCAGAGGTCAAACAGTTCAATGCCTTCTATGCATGTGTGTGAACACCTTCTAGCTTTTTACACGTATCTTCTCTAGGACGTGCTTAAAAGATTGGGATAGAATGCATTAGTATTCACAAGCTATTCTAGTGAGCTGAGCAAGCAATTATGAAATTAATGATTTTCCTAATGTGATTAGTATAGTTTAAATCCTGTTGGTCAGGCACGTTGATGATAATTTACCAACAATGTTAGTAACTTATGGACGTCCAATTTAATAGTAGATTATCAACTTTTCCATATATTCACCATTCAAAAAAAAATTAAGTGGTGAACATAGTATTTTACCAATAACTTACTAACGAGCTCTACTTTCGGGAAAAGTGCCAAAAAAGTCCTAAACCTTTTTTTGGTGCCAATTTAGTCATAAACATTTTTACTTAGTGTCGATTCAGTCCTTTTCGGCCAATTTTGGCCGGATTTTGCGACCGGACGCCGACCGGCTAACGTGATCTAATCAATACCGACGTGGAAAATTTTTAATAATATTTTAATATTTTTGAATTTTTTTATTCTTTTTATTTATTCTTTATTCTTTTTTCTTTTTTTCTTTTTTCTTTTTCTATTTTCTTCTCTCCTCCTACCTCGGCCGTTGGCCGGACCACTGCGACCGGCCGGGCGACGGCAGTGAGGCTCGGCCACCACCTCGCTAGTGGCCGCGAGGGCGGCCTCGCGCTGGGTGGCGTCGGCAAGGCTCACCCTTGCCGGATTTGGCGAGGTCAAGCCTTGCTGGCCATGGGCGAGGCTTGACCTCGCCAGATCCGGCGAGGTGAGCCTCGCCAGCGCCGCCCAAGCTGCGATTCGGCGAGGTCGAGCCTCGCCAGCCATGGGCGAGGCTCGACCCTCGCCAAATCCGGAGCGAGGTGGCCTCCCGCCGGGTTGGCGAGGCTCGCCCTCGCCGAATCTAGCGAGGGGTTCCAGCGAGGGTGTTTGGCGAGGTCCGATTGCCCGGAACGACAACGAATCGGACAGCGAGCGAGCAAGAGAGAGAGAGAGAGAGAAAGGGAGAGAGATGGCGGCTCGGCGAACCTTGGAGCTTGTTGAAAATCTACCCCATGGCGTCGTCGTCGTCGTCGTTGCGAGGTGCGAAGCTTGAAGTCGAATCTCTCTCTCTCTCTCTCTCTCTCTCTAGAAATGACACAGTCGGGGAGGTCGATACGATGTAAGGGAGATGGGATCCCTTGCGCGCGGCTCCAACGCCGAGGGGAGATGCGCCCGCCCATGGCCGGCGAGGCTCAACCTCACCGAATCGTGGCTCGGGCGGCGCCGGTGAGGCTCGACCTCACCGAATCGTGGCCCGGGCGATGCCGACGAGGCTCGACCCTCGCCAGCCCAGCGGGAGGCTGCCTCGCGCCGGATTTTGTGAGGGTCAAGCCTCGCCCATGGCCGGCGAGGCTCGACCTCGCCGAATCGCAGCCTGGGTGGCACTGGTGAGGTGGCCGGCGAGCCTCGCCAGCCGTCGCCTGGCCAGTCGCCGTGGTCTGGCTAGCGGTTGGAGGTAGGAGGAGAGAAAAAAACAGAAAAAGAATAAAAGAATAAAGAATAAATAAAAAGAAAAAATTAATTCTAAAATATTAAATATTATTAAAAAGTATCCACGTCAGCACCGATTAGGCCACGTCGGCCGGTCGGCGTCCCGTCAGCAAAATCTGGTCAAAATTGGCCGAAAAGTACTGAATCGGCACTAAGTAAAAATATTTAGGACTAAATTGGCACCAAAAAAAGGTCTATGATTTTTTTGGCACAAACACAAAAGGTTTAGGACTTTTTTGGCACTTTTCCCCTCTACTTTCATGGTAGTATGTGATCACCAGAGAAAGGAATTTTCCAACTTCAAGTGGCATGTAAGTTACTCACGTAGAGTTTTACTACTCAAAACAAAAATTTAACGTTGAAATTAGTCACTTAACATCGTAGGTTGTAAATCCGTGGCCATTTTTTCTCTTTTGATCTGGATGTTGATTTTTCTCAAGCCCCGAAAGACGCATAAAAATTTCCCTCGAACTCATTTCCTGTGTTTCTCCTATTTGACAATGGTAATGCATCATCAAGCATTAACTCGCGGAACACGTTTGCAGATGCTAGCTGGCATAATGAAAAAGTTGATTGTAGCCACCAGATGGTTCTTTCTTTGACGTTGCATATTGCCTGTTGTCTTTCTTCCAAGACATGCAGCACATTCAAGAATTGGGATTGAATTAACCCAACGACATGATAAGGTTGGGAGAAGATAACTCATTGTCTTGCTACTACTCAATTGGAATAGTTGTTACTTCATTTTTCTAGTTCACAAAGTTATCTGAAACTTTGATTTTATGGGGTTGGATTTTACTTGGAATTTGATCGAGAACGGGGTCAAACGTTGGTCTATTATGGTTTCCTATGTCAAATTCACAAAACTCTAAGCTCTCAAAGACTAAGTTCACTATTTTCCAGATAAAGTACTTGAGGGAAAACTGTTCTGACTTGTTTTGCGCAAGGCAACATAAGTTCACTGTACTAAAAATAGAAAAGATGGTTTTTTGTGAGCAAAGCCCCAGATGAGTTTTACTTGTATTCAACAATGCAGCTAGGCCGAGCGAAAACAAACCATCATGATTTAAATGCCTCCAGATTTTGGAGGGCGGAATATCGTCTGCCTTTGCACTCTTGAAATATAAGGTAGCAACAGAACGTAACTTGCATCCTTTCTGAGACAAAGCATTGTACTGCAGTATCCCCTTTCAAAACAAAACGACGACCCATAATCTTTCTAATTTAAGCACTTCTAAGTTTGAAGCTCTAATGAAAACGAAGTTTTGATTTCCTATAAAGCCATATTCTCTTTGAAGCAATCAAAAGCTACCGAACTTCTAGTAAGGACTCATGCCGTAGCAACATGCAGTAGCACTTGGGATTAGGAATTGACTGAATGCGCTCTGGGTTATGTTACACGGCGGGTAGTAATTTACAAGAAAAACGCAAAGTTATGGTGGTTGGCCACGATTAGAAACAATTAGTTTCTGACTGAATGCACTCTAAAAAGAGGCATTTTTTAAACTCTTCAGCATGTAAGAGGATTTTGCATCTACATAAATCCGATTTAAAGACTTCTTACAAATATTCCATTTGAACTTCAGATGAGCATTTCGCTTTTAAGATGATAAATACTATATACATCCACTTTACATTGATATAATAGTTATATTTTCTAACTCTAACTTGACATGGATACTTACATATCGCTACATTGACACTATTCTGATTAAGACTGAATAAGAAACAGTTTGAAATATCACTTGAGTTCAGCTGTCTTCTCTGTACAAATGAATCTTGATGCCAGAAAGTTCTGGTTTTACTTATTCCAAAAAAGGCAGTTCTATATTAACATGGGCGCGAACGAAATGATGTCCTCCTAGTCATGCTGATGTGGGTTAACCACTCAAATTGCCGGTCAAAAATCTCCCAAATTCAAAAAGAGAAAACACATCGGAGAGCTAAACAATGGATTGAAATAAAAGTTCGGGACTTTATCATATAGTTGCAAGGACTCTAATTTTCATTAAAGAAGTTGCATGTGGTCGACAGAGCAACATTTTTTATCAGACATCTTCTACAAATAGATCCAGCGAACGGCTTGAAGCCTTTGCATCACTTCTAGGATTAGTGGCTGTCCGTGAAAATTGAACATTATGGAAAATGATTGAACGAAATCATTTCCATTGACGGACTGAGTTGGGGATCAGCAGTTACACAAGCGACCGCTAGCTTTAAGATGGTCAGAAGTTCATCCCTGCTGCCAGTGATGTTATTTCCAGCAATTCTTACATCACTAAAACGCATGCAACTTCCCCAGTTTATTGAGATATCTCCATAGAACTTGTTGAGACTCATGTCCATAAAGTCCAAGTGCACTAGACAAGAAAGATCCCAGATACGTTTCCAGTGAATCGATTTAAATGCTGGTGTGATCAGCTGAATGTAAAGCCAAGAAATGGAGCCCATTTTCAAGGATTGTCAAGACCCAAAAAAGTCGCCGAAAGAGGGGATGCCAAATTGGAACACCCACCGCTGTGAGAATATAAAAACCATACTAAAGTCAGAAGCATGATTTCGTGAAGAATAAAAAATCATATGGCACTCATAGCGGACCACCTTTGGAGATGGCTAGTGGATTATGACCAAAAAATGGCGAAAGAAAGTGCAGGATCACACCAGCACAATTAAGTCTCATCGTCCATGTGCAGTTCATATGATTAAACTGACACACCCCATCGACAATATATAAAAGCGTAGCCAGAGACCTATGAACAAATGCATCACAAGAAAGGCACTTCATGAATGCACATTATAGCACAAGAATAAGATCAGAGTATCATAATAACCACCAAAGTCAGAATAGACAGACTAGCTGCCTCATGCAATGAAGCATCTGTCCACATATCAAGAGCACCTCAGGAGAAAGTAAATTGTTTGTCGAGCAAAAATGACTCCCACGACCTTGGGCACTCATCTTTCATAAGAAGGCAACATAAAAAAGCAGAGACGTAAGGATCAAATAGTTGCAATAGAGTGAGACAGAAGCAACAAATCCACTCATGTGACTTTACCACTCGATCGATGGACTACGTGGATATGCACCAAGTGAATCGGCAGGAAGTCCACTGGGCACATCTTTAAGGAGCTAAGAATCTCTTTCACCATTTCGTACATCAGGACTTTCAAGTGCAGAAGGTCTCTGATTTGGAGAGCGACTCCTCTCATATTCGGCTTTCCGAGGACTCTGAGATGAACTGAAAATTAAGGAACTCCAATCAGATAAAATTCTCAACAAGAGGTGACCAAAAGAAGCATTAAAGGGAAATAAGGAGGGTCCTCACCTTGTGCATGATCCACTCCGACTTCGGTCCTCATCATCATACTTGGATGCCCTTCGGTCTCTGCGACGGTCAGGACTTGCGCTATAGCTCCTACTTCGGTGACGGTAACTCCTTTCCCTGTCTCTGTAACTGTCGCGATCATATCGTCCCCTCCTTCTACTGCGTCTTCTCCTCCTGTAATCACGGTCTCTATATTCATCTCTGTACCTGAAAATCCATTTTACTATCAGTTGCAGTAGAGAATGAGAGGGAATTACTTGCAACTCTTCAAGACGCAAGTACTCATTAAGATGGTTAAGGGTTAACTGCTACTTGCTGTCACATCAATGGATATTTTATTTTATTTATTTCACTACGCACAAAAGAACAAGGTGCAACAAGCTTAAATGTCACCTAATATCTGAACTGTTGGCAAAAAGGCGAAATCTAGAAACCAACACTCAATGGCATAATGGTAACTAGCCGAAAGAAATTAGCAACACCACATCGACAACTTATTTACTTGTTACAAGGATGTCACAGGAGTTCACAATTTCATGTGTGAACATCTTAGTTAAAGGCGACACGGTCACAATCCTGCTAGGATGTATCATCAAGTGCTGATGGAGTAAGTCCAAGTTCATAAGCTCTTCATCCAGCACAAATTTATAAATATAGATTTTGGGAAAGTGCAAAACAAGTCCTCAACGTTTAACCCATTGTCCAGCTGATCGATTGAGCTCTGAATCTTTTGGCAAGTGTTCAATCAATCCTAGTCTTGCAGCTGATACCATCTTTTCACTGGAAAATGAAACCCACTCAATTTTACATGAAATTAACTATGATGTTTTACTATAACACTGGATTTTGTAATTACGAGACTCGGAACCTAAATTTCATTTAAATTGAGGAAACATTGGACTTCAACTCAAACCCTAAAAATTTGGCCCTTCAATCATCAAATTGTTTTATTAGTCAGTTGATTCTCCTGACCAATTCTGTCACTATTGATTAGACTGATGTGTTGTATCCCTTGGTTATGGCCCAAATTATCTAGTTCCTCTTTCTCCAAAGTTATAAAAATAAGGACTGGTTGCTTAGCTGGCTTGAGCAACCATACTGTAACTGCACTTCCATCATTTTTCTGGAAATTGCATTTCCAAACTTAGTTGCTTAGATCTAAAGAAAAGGCAGGAAATTCCTATCCACTAACTGAACACCAATGAGTCAAATTTACTATGTGCGTGAGTGACTCTGGTTTTAGCATTCAGATTCAGCTGCAGAATTTCAGCTTTTGGGTTGTAACTCTATCTCTTGACATTGGTTTACTGTGAACAAATGTAATATACAGCAACCCAATTCTTTAAAAGTAAATGCCTCTAATGTCATTTAAATGTTAATATATATTATGATTTGTATCTTTGAAATGTATAGATATTTTCCATAAGCCATAAGATGCGTAATCACATCATTGTTAACAGCATTATGATTTCAATGGTAAATTGACCCTGCCGATTTTCTCATTCAATCAGGATCCCCATCAAAGTTTCAGCTACCTCTATAAATCCCAATCAAAGTTACAGCAACCATTATTAACTCTTGAAATGTAGAGATAAATGAATTGTGCAGCTAATTAACAGGCTTATGAAAGTATTAGAGGACCAAATATCTTAACCAATCCACAAAAATTACTTTGGAATTTCACCTCAAACCCAAATCAACAACTATAGGGAGTTACAGACAGTTGTCAACACATTAAACCCGAATTTATAATCAAGTGTAGAATTCTTCTCATTTTAGTATACATAGACACAATTTGCATAACTTTACTAACTTAACAAACTTAAACCAATTTGCATATACACAGTTTGTGTAACTTTACTAACTTAACAAACTTAAACCATACCTTGGATGAGGACTTTGACTTCTCGACCGCCTTCTTATCTTTGAAACTGGTTCAGCAATCCTCCCCTTATCACTATTGCGAAATAAGGGCCGAGCTCATCTGAAGAATTGGTAATAAGAAACTGACAGCTAAATTATTCAAGAAATCTACTTTTTCCTTTTCTTTAGGCCATCTTTTGCAGGTTATTTTGCAAAACGAATGCTCCACTGACAGAATCGTGCCAACAAGGTCATAGCAACTTGCACCATTCAAAGGTTTATTCCAAGAAAACTCAACTGGGTGCAATTGGAACCGGACCCTGAAACTCATTGTAGGATATGTCAACCGTGGCCAAACCTGGCATATCCTCAAAAATTGCGTATATAGGGCCCGAAAGATTGTTGTGTGAGAGGTCAAGTTTCAGTAGACTTTGCAGACTGCTGAATTGTGCAGGAATCTCGCCGATCAATGAATTATTGTTCAAGTCTAGCTCGGATAAGTGAGTCAGCATCCTGATCTGGCCAGGAATTTCTTGGCTTAACCGGTTGTTGCTCAGATCCAAGTGGAATAAGTCTGCCAACTGCCCGATACTCTCCGGGATAGACGAGTTTAATCTATTCCTGGACAAATCCAGTCTTTGAAGACCAGATAGTGATGCGATCTCGGGATTTATACTGCCAGAAAGTTGATTCCTGCTCAAGTTCAACCTCACCAAAGAGGTCAATTTCCTGAGTTCTTTTGGAATCTCGCCTATTAAACCATTGGAAGAAAGATCGAGTCCTTGTAGTTCAGTTGCATTTCCGATCTCAGAAGGCAAGCTACCGGTGATGTTGTTCCCAGCAATCCGTAGATCCCTCAAACGCCGACAACTTCCCCAGTTGACCAAGATCTCTCCGTGGAACTTGTTGAAACTCAAATCCATGAAGTCCAAGTTCGGGTAGACACCAAAACTGTCGGATATGTTTCCAGTGAGTTGATTCTCCTGGAGGCGTACCCTGAGTAAGCTCGTGCAATTTCTCATGCTTCCGGGAATGAAACCTGTGAGGTTGTTGCCAGCCATGGTGAGGTTTTGAAGTGATCCACCCCGGCACAAGTTATCTGGTATGAAGTCGGTGAACTGGTTCGTATCTAATTGTAGCACCACCAAGTTCATCAAATTCCCTAGGAATCCAGGAATGGAACTGGCAAGTTGGTTCTCACGGAGATATAAATATTCCAGGTCAGTCATATTGCCCAAAGAAGAAGGAACAGGACCACTGAGCTGATTCATACTCAGCTACAAATTGATCATAGCTCGGAGGTTTCCTAAATCATCAGGAATGTTACCAGAAAGCATGTTGCCATACAGATAAAGAAGGGTAAGCTCTGTCAAATTGCCTGATGTCGAGGGGATTGAACTAGTAAGATTATTGTAGTGTAGGGCGAGTTGACGAAGAAGTTTCAAGTTCCCCAGCTCTGGTGGGATAGAACCACTAAGTTCATTATCATATACATGGAGTTGGGTTAGTTTCGTCAATTTCCCAAATGTGGGAGGAATTGGCCCCATCAGGAAGTTGGTATCCATGTAAATCTCCTCCAAGTTTGTCAAATTCCCAATTTCAAGAGGAATGGGACCAGAAAATGAATTGTTATAGATGTATAGTCTAGCGAGGCTGCTCAAGTTTCCCAAGGAAGAAGGAAGAGATCCATTCAACTAGTTTGAGTACAGGGCAAGCTCGTTCAACAAACGGAACTGACCTATTTCATCAGGGATAGAGCCACTCAACTTGTTAGAGAGCAGATGTAGCACCTCAAGCTTCATGAGATTACTAATCTCCCGTGGTATTTTCCCGGATAATTGATTAAAGGAGAGGTCAAGGTAGGTGAGATTGGTCAAAAGACTGACTTGAGGCGGAATACCGCCGAAGAGTTCGTTTATGTACATGTCTATATAGGTAAGATACGGCAAAGATGAGAATGGGAATTCATTGAGTGTACCTCTAATATTCGAATTGGTGAGATTGATTCCAATCACACTTCTGGCTGGGTTACACGAGATTCCATACCAACTGTACGGGCTTGACACTGTTGCATTGGAGCCGGTAGCATTTTGAGGAGGGAGAGTCCATGAAAATAGAGAAGAGGTGGATAGGTTTTGGTTTAGAAGGCTGGATTTCCATTTGAGAAGGGCTTGTGCTTCTAGTGAGGAGGCATAAGCAGGAATGATGACAAAAAGCGCTGTGGAAAGGGCAAAGGAGGCTAGAAGATTCACTGGTGTTTCTGATCCTGGTGAACCCATGATTTCTTTTGCTTGTTCCGGAGGTTGATGATCAACCGTGAGGCATATATGTAAAGCTTGGTTACTCTGTTTCTGTCATTCTCCAAGTCCATTCGCAGAAGGCCAATCTTGAAAGATCTCCAATTTCCTGCTTGTTGAATGGTGCTGATTGTGATGGTTCAGACGTTAACAATATGGTCAATGTCTGTTAACGAGAAGTAGTCTGACCGTGTGTAGAGTTTCATATAGTTGGAACAATGTATTTGACTTTGACTCAAAGCTTCCCGAACTCTGTTCTCTTTAATTGGTGCTATCGCTGGTTTTCCTTGACGCGGGGGTGCCAACAGCCAGACACTGCTATTTTAAAGATGATGAATCGTTCATCAGTTATTTATAGGGAAGAAAATGAAGCCACTCACTATCGTCTTGCTCAGACTTTGTGACAGCAGAACACGAAATTTGACTTAGAGCGTCTACTCGATAAATTAAATAATTTTTTTAATACCAAGTGGATCTGCACTTTAGATGTTGTATATGGCCTAATTCTTCATTTCTGGAAGCACTTATGAGGGAATTGCCTTCCAAGCAATCGACTGGGAGAGATTGAAGATGAAGAGTAAGACACAGAATAAAGGACCTTCACGTTTAGTTTCTTTTTGAGCCTTTCTATGGTTTTAACCCATTGCTCTTTCCTTCTTGAGGAACGACCATGTTTCTTTGTAGCTTCTTGCTGAATCTGATTGATTATTTGAATAGTTTAGGTACCTCTTTTACTATGTGAATTTCGACTAGATATGCTCTCTAAAAGAAAAGCTGGAGGAAATGTACCTGTGTGGACCTTTTAACTGTACTTTTTTTTTGGTAAAGACCTTTTAACTGTACTTTGTTCAGGCAATACCTAAATAGGCTCACATCAAAGGGAAAAAGAAAATGAACAGTAAGGAAGAAACTTGTGCTGGTTTGGCTTTAAGATGCGTTCTTAAGATTGAAAATTGAGGTTCTGGTCTCTTTATGTCACAACGTTATTTATATAAGTGGGAAACTACCATGGAGTACATGGATTCTACGTCTTAAAACACCCTAAACTTTTATTTCCATATAAATCCATAGTTTAATAACACCTCTACTTAATCTTGCAGTTCAAAATTTACATTGCTCCAAATTTACGGCCTAATTCCTAAAATTACTCCGATTAGATGAACAACGAGTTTGATTACTTACCAAATGTTGTAAAACAAAGCTAATCGGGCTTGGCGAGATTCCTGTAGGGCGTAGATGCAAGCTTTTCTCTCTTTTCTTCCTTCCTTTTATTGTCACTATTTATGTTTGTTTTCGCTTTTACGCTTCACATGCATCTAATGAAGGAGAAAAGAGTGCAGATTACATCGGCCAATGCATGGTAAGGTAATGTAGGTTGAGCTTTTTCCTGTTAATTTGCTTCTCTCAAATTTTGTTGGGGTACAAATCTAATTTTAAAGGTGATTGGAGAATCTTCGTGAGGGTTTTGCTCTTGCAGGTGTCACAATTGTGCTCATTCAATTTTTTTACTTTAAACGACTAAAGTGTTGGGGACGTTGAACCTAGGTGCACACCACCAAAAGGCAAAACTGTAATAATAGATGGAGATTTCATTGCGTGTTTATTACTAAAGATGGATTTGGTGATCAATCATTGTTTTTATAATTACTTTTTTAGCGTGTTTTGATGATATATTTTGTTATTTAGAGCTTATTTTGTTTTGAAATTGTCTACTATTTCTCTCGATTTGCAGTTGGACTACATTATTTTTGTTTGTATTTTTGTGGGGATGAATGAAACGTTATCTTGACAAAAAAAAAAAAAAAAAGGTAAGAAAGAAAAACGGGCAATAGCAAACTTAGTCATAGTCACCGTCACCCTCCAAGTCTGTATTTATTATTTGGGGAACGACCCCATCCCTTCATAAAATAAAGGACGAAGCTTTTAATTAAAATAAACCATTTTCAGAAACGTATTAGTCGGATAAAACCTGACATTAATGAAAATAATCGTAAGGTCCAACATATCACGAATGTACCCAGCTGGATTTCCTTCAGAGTCGGTCTAATAAGCTTAATAAAAATAGCAAAATAGATCCTAAATTGAATCCATCACTCTCCTCTATTCTTAAAATCTGAAACGGTAATAAAAGGGCGAGCAAAAACCTGGCTCGGGTAAATGATAATCACCACTTCAAGTAACGAACGATGCAGTTGTACAATAGCATGCATATGCAGGAACTGCACCTCGTGAAATGACTGCAAGCATTGCGAGAAGGGCAACGGGAGCTAGAAGATCTCCTCCCTCTAAAACTTTTTGCCGATCCTTGATTTTCTGGTGTGGTTTTGGAGCATATATAAAGCTGCTCTGTCTCTGCCTTTGTTCTTTGATCCGTTCAGAAAAGGCCAGCTTTCAAAGATCTTCCATTTCAGGATTTTGAACGCTTCTGATCATGAAGTTTCAGCTATTGACAAACTGTCTATTTTGTTTATACAGAGCCCCAAGTATGCTGAAGTAAGTGGTTGACTTCACTCCACCTCGCTAATTGTTTTTTTTTTTTTTTTTTTTACCAATGGCAATGGGGGACATTCATTTGCTTGCTAAAATACCGACCTTTGACAACTGGAATGCTTATATCACGGGCTGATCGAACCTCTTGGACATGCTTTCTTTCGGGCCGTGACATTTGCATGACCAGGCAATAATTAGTGAGAAGAATATACGGAAGAAAAGTATACGGGAGTGGTTACGTCTCCACTTGGACTTTTAGATTGTAGCACCAGTAATTTGACCAAGATGGGTTTACTTTGACTTCTTCAAGACTTGGGCACTCCTAGCGCTTATGATTTCAATTTTTGCTTTTTGCTTAATTTAAATCTTGCAATTTGGCCATTTTAATTGTTTTTTTTTTTCAATTCAAAAATCCTGAAACTGAGATATGAAGCACATTCAAGAATTAAGATTGATTTGACCCCACTATCGAGAAGGTTGGGGGAATATAACTCACTATCTCGCTACACCTCGATTCAGATAGTTGTTATTTCATTTTGCTCCCCTATATTATTCATTTACAGAGTTTTCCGAAACCCTGATTTTACAATGTCAAGTTTTACTTAGATTGACTGAGGGCGGCATCAAACATTAGTCTACTATAATTTCTTGTTTCAAGTTCAGAAAACTCTGAACTCTCAGAGTCTATTTACCATTTTCCAGATGAAATACATGAGGGAAGCTGTTCCGACATGTTTTGCATAAGGCAATATAAGTTCACTATTGTGAAAAACAGAGAAGATGGTGGCAGTACAATGTAAATAATTTTTACTTCTATTGACAATGGAGTGAGGCCGAGCGACAATAGACCAACGTGATTTAATTCCCTCAAGATTTTGGAGGGCAGGATATCCTCTGCCTTATCACAATTGAAGTACAAGGTATTAGCAGAATAGAACTTGCATTCTTTCCAAGACAAAGCATTGTACTATAAAATCTCCTCTTGCGACAAAATTAGGATCAGTGATCTTCCTAATTTAAGCACTTTTAAGTTCAAAGCTCTAACGAAAACAAATTCTGTATTCCCTCTAGTGCCATATTCTTTTTGGAGCAATCAACAGCTTCTAAATTTCTAATAAAGACTCATGCCACATCAACACGCATGTAACAATAGGAACTGATTGAATGCACTCAAGGTTATGTTAACAAAGTAAGTAGGTTACACGAAACACACAATTATGACAGATGGCTGCGATTGAAAACAATTAGTTTCTGATTGCATGCACCCTGAAAAGATGCATGATTGAAACTCTTTGGCATGTATAAATGGACAAACAATGGACAAGAGTTAAGAGACTTCATATAAAAATTCCATTCCGATTTTACAAGGACACTTTGCTTTCAAGATGATAACACTAGATACATCATCAACTTTACATTGATATAAAAGTTGCATTTTCTAATATTTAACTTGACATGGTTACTTACCTTTCACTACCATGACACTGGTCTGATTAAGACCAGATACAAAAACAGTTTGAAATATCAGTTGAGTTCAGCTGTCTTCTCTCTACAAATGAAACTAGATGCCAGTAAGTTCTGGCTTTACCTTTTCCAAAAAAAAAAAAAAAAAAAAAAAAAAGGCAGTTCTATATTTACTTGAGCATGACCGAAATATAGTCCTCATCATCATGCTGATATGGATTAAACACCAAGTTCTTGTTGCCAGTCAAAATATTTATCCTAAATGCAAATAAAGTTAGCACATCAGTGAGAGAAACAATAGACTAAAAAAAGTTGAGACTAAATCAATTAGTTTAGACGACTCTGATTTTCCTTTAAGATCTTAGACCGCCTTGCGTGTGGTTGACAAAGTAGCATCATTTATCAGATGTTATCTTCTACAAATTGATCCATTAAACGGCTTGAATCTGTCACATGTCTCACGGCATCAATGGTTGTCTGTGAATTTTGAACACCATGGAAAATGGTTGAACGAGCTGATAGCACCTGAGAAATTGTTTCCATTGACGGCCTGAGTTGGAAATTAGCAGATACGCAAGCCATTGCAAGCTTGAAGATGGTCAGAAGTTCAGCCTCGATGCCTGGCGTGGGTGTAGGCAGGCGTGAATCCAGTATATTCCTCAAAACAACTGAGATCTCCATGTCGGCTAGAGCTAATAGAGATGAAATGCTATCACCCGGATGTCTTCCTTCGATCACCTCGATTGCCACTATTCCAAAGCTATACACATCGCATTTCTCTGTCACCTTCATTGTGTAAGCAAGCTCTGCACAAAGAGGGAGATATATGTATTAACACAAAGACATTGATTTAGCTCAACCTTCGAATCAAGATTTGATTTTAAAAATTTACCTGGAGCTACGTAACCATATGTGCCGACGACTGCATTCCAGTTTGATGTATCCAGCTTAAGAAGCTTAGCTGTGCCGAAGTCAGAAACATGCGCCTCATACTCGGAATCAAGCAGAATGTTATTACTGGAAATATCTCGATGAACAATTGGAGGGTTACAATCATGGTGCATATAAGAAAGAGCATAAGCCATGCCTTTTATGATATTCACCCTCTTGTTCCAATCCAACTCTTTAGCTTCTTCTTCATTGCTCAAGATTGTAGACAAGCTTCCTCTGTCCAAGTACTCATACACTAAGAAAGAGTGTCATGGATGGGAGCAAAAGCCTCCAAATTTCACAATATTGCTATGTCGAATTTCTATCAGAGCCCTGATCTCATTCAAAAAATCCTTTCGATCTATTTGCCCACCATCAACCATTTGATGGAGCTTCTTTACAACTACCGCATCACCTGATCTTAATTTTACCTTGAAGACACTTCCATAGCCTCCCCTTCCAATACAATAAATCTCATCAAATGAGCCGGTGGCTTCTATGATGTCTTCATATAAGATCTTTCCATCATACTTTGATAGAGAAAAGACTTCAGTTGTCTTGGGTGCTAGTTCTGCTGTTGGATGGAACTTCTTTCTATAGAAAATGAAGTATATTCCCAAGAAAATAAACAGAAGAACTGCTCCTAGTAAAGGAAACACAATAAGAAACACTCTGCCTCCCGCTAGAGAGCTTTCCCTATCCACCACCACTTGATTACATGGCTCAAGTCCTTCAACATTTCCACACAATCCACTGTTGCCTTCAAACGCGTATTTTGTTGCATTTTGGAATGCTGTGGTGTTGGGGATAGGACCCTTAAACTTGTTGTGAGAGATGTCCACCTCCATCAAACCTCGCATATCCTTGAAAGACTTGTATATGAGCCCAGAAAGATTATTGTGTGAAAGGTCAAGTTTCATTAGGCTTTGCAACTTGCTGAATTGAGCTGGGATCTCACCGCTTAACAAGTTATAACTCAAGTTTAGCTCAGATAAATGAATTAGCATTCCTAATTGCCTTGGAATATCTTGGCTCAGCTGGTTATTGCTCAGATCCAAGTGGATTAATTTTGAAGAAAGCCCGATAGCCTGCGGGATAGACATGCTTAATCTATTCCTCGACAAATCCAACTTTTCAAGACCAGGTAGTGACACAATATCTAGACTTATTCAGCCAGAAAGCTGGTTCCTACTTAGATTCAAATTCACCAAAGAACTCAATTTTCCAAATTCTTTGGGAACCTCGCCTAGTAAACCATTGGAAGAGAGATCAATTGCACCCAGTTGAGTCATGCTTCCGATCTCAGGAGGCAAGCTACGAGTGATATTATTTCCAGCAATTCTTATATCACTTAAATGCATGCAACTTCCCCAGTTTGTTGAGATTTCTCCATAGAACTTGTTGAAACTCAAGTCAATAAAGTTCAAGTTGGGGTAGATATCAAAGATCTCAGATATGTTTCCAGTCAATTGGTTTCTCTCAAGGTGTAGTCTGATTAAGCTTGTGCAATTTCCCAAGCTTCTAGGTATAGAACCAATTAATGTGTTGCCACTCATTGAGAGCTTTTTGAGTGATCCACCTTGGCACAAGTTCTTTGGTAAGGAGCCAGTTAACCTGTTGTCATCCAATTGCAGCTCTATCAAGTTCATCAAATCCCCTAAGGATCCAGGAATTGAACCAGAAAGTTGATTCTCACGGAGGAACAAATGTAATAGGTTGGTCAAGTGACCCAAAGAAGAAGGAATTGGGCCAGTGAGTTGATTTTTACTCAGCTGTAAGTCAAGCACAGCACGGAGATTTCCTATCTCATCAGGAATGTGACCGGAAAGCTGGTTATTGTAGAGATAAAGAAGGGTAAGCTTCGTCAAATTGCCCAATGTCAGTGGGATTGAATTGGTGAGACTATTATTGTAAAGGCTCAACAAGCTAAGAAGGTTCAAATTCCCTAGCTCTTGGGGGATGGAACCATTAAGGTTATTATCAAATAATTACAGCTCTCTCAATTTGGTTAACTTCCCCAAAGTGGAAGGAATTGGTCCTGTTAGGGAGTTGGAATTCATGTGGAGCTCTTCCAAATTTGTCATATTTCCTATTTCAGGAGGAATAGAACTAGAAAGGGAGTTCTTGTAGAGATATAAAGTAGCTAATTTGCTTAAATTACCCAATGTGGAAGGTATGAGTCCATTCAATTGATTCGAATACAACGCGACCTCATTGAGCAGATGCAACTGCCCGATTTCTTGGGGAATGGAGCCATTTAACTCATTAAAAACTAGGTGCAAGACCTTCAGTTTCGTTAAATGACCGATCTCTAGTGGTATTTTCCCCGAGAACCGATTGTTAGAGAGGTCGAGATAGGTGAGATTGCTTAGGAGACTGATTTGAGATGGAATAAGGCTAGAGAGACTATTTACACTCAAGTCCATGTACATGAGATCAGACAAAGATGAGAATGGAAATTCGTTGAGTGTACCTTTGACACCGGCACTGGTGAGATTTATTTTGATCACGCTTCCGACCCGATTGCAGGAGATGCCATGCCAAGCACACGGAATCATGGTCGAATTGGAACCGATGGCATTATGAGGAGAGGGAGTCCAGGAAGAGAGGGAAGAAACCGAATGGTTGCCAAGACTGGACTTCCAATTGAGGAGGGCTTGGGCTTCTGTAGGGGATGCTTGAGTAGGAAGTGGAATGACAAAAGTGGTGAAAAGGGCAAGGGCAGCCATAAAGCTCATCACCCTCTTGAATTTTGGTGAAGAATCCATGGATTCTTCTTGTTCTTCGTTTGCTTTTTGGTTCTGGTAAGTTGGTTTTCTTTGTTCCTGAGCAATGAGTGACGCTTTAAATGCTTGTGAGAGCTCCCCTTCCTATCAGCTTCCCTTATAATAATGGGAATGCAATAACGACCTTTATTTTACCGAAGACTTAGAAAATGTACGTTGGATGTATTTTCGGTTCCATCAAGACTCTGGAGCTTTCTCCGTTCGGTCTTCTTTGATGACTTTTTGACTTGCATTGGTCCCCACAGTCCCCATGTCGGAATTTGGTCCCAATCGTTGTGCGAAATCCAGAGAATTTGACAGAGAAGTCATTGAGGAGAGTGATATATTTTAACTTGTTTCACACATAAAACAATTCTAAGCACGCAAGGGAAGCCTTCTCACTCGGCATTAATGAAGTCAAATCTTGTCTCGATTTTGACCCGTTCTTGCAGAAACGACAGATAATCGAGCTAATGAGTCTGGACCACACCCATGTGCAAACTCACATCAATCGAAGGGAAAATTGAAGAAGAGAAATCGAAATTGTCTATGGCCTGCTTGTTCCAACCTTTTCTGATAAATGACAAGGTGGCTGTGGAGGCCCGCATTTATTGATATTTATTGATTATCAAGTTCTTCATCATTGCCGGTCTCTTTGGGCCTACGTTAGAAAAGCCGATCCTGAAGTGGCAGCTCAAGAGGTTGTTCAACCAGGAGTTCTTGGGGCGGGCGTCCTGAAGATTTTATCGTTAGAGAAGGCGATTGTTAGCGAATTACTTCAATCCAGCTTCTGCCGAGGGCGATGAGTGCCTGCGTGAGGATGTGAAATCGTAGAATGCTGTGCACACGGTTTAAAGTTCGCTGATGGGGAGGGTGCAAAACTGAATCACGCAGTTCGTAGTTTTGCAAAACTGCAGACACTTTTTGAATATCTTTCCATTTTCGTCTTTTCCTAAATTGTTCAAATTGTTCCACTCTTGTGCAAGCTCGCTGGTGAGGTTGTTGTCAAGGAGGTGATGCAGAGTGAAGGAGGAGGCGTAAGCAAGACGAAAAGAAACACAAAAAGGAAAAAGGAAGAAAAGAAAAAAAACAAAGTGCTTAGAGGAAAATACCCCTAGCCACAAATAAAATTTGGTTGATTGTAAGTTGAAGCCTTCATTTGAGATGATGCCTACTTTAGGTTGTTTGATAAAATGATTGTACTTCATACTCTTATTTGAAATTTACCCTTATTTTATTATACTTGAAAGTAGATGAATATTCACAATTAGAGTCTGTTTGTTTAAAGGAAATCTATAATGAAAATTATTTTTCAACTTTCTGGTATTTATATGACAAAAAAACTAATCAAATTGTGGATAAAGTTTTTCATGGATTGAAACCTGACTATTTGACTTGAAAATAACTTTCATAAAAAATATTTTTTACCATGAAATTCTCAGTACAATGAAAGGACCCTCGTTTCAAATAATTTACCTTTCTTGAGCTCTGTAGGTGGGCTCAATTATTGAGAAAGAGCGCGCTGTGATTATTTTGGAATTTTGAAGTGCTCAATTATTTAAGAGACTATCAATCCTAAAAGGGCAGAGAGAAGCATAATCAATACTTAATCACAATAGACATCGTGTGGTGTGGCCCAAATATTTTAAAGATTTAGTCCTAATTTAGTTAATGACGGAGTGCTTCATTTTTTATTGCTTTTATCCTTTCTAAAGGGCTATAATTTTCAACGATATTGCCAATCGAGACCCTGAAATCCTAATAGAAAATAGAAATCTATATGAGCTCAAGCTACTAGTGAGCTAATCCCGTTTATCTACTTTTAAAAGGCTAATATTGACCAATTGGAACAAAATTAAGGCATCTCAAGGTATTTTTTTAGCTTGGGAGAAAGATAAGTTTTCACTACAATAAATAAATCTATGATTTTGTCGTATTTGGAATAATCAATATCATAGTGAAATGAAATAGTATGTTAATTTTGGACACTTGGATTTATTACTCCTAGATAGGACGATAAGATCACAACCAACTATAGTTGAAATTTCTTTTTGATTCTGGAAATTTACCATCACAGGACTTTATTCCTATTTTTTGTGCACAAATAGAATCTCGCATTGGACGTTTCCCTATTCCCTAGCTAATTGCTCTTTTTTTTTTTCTTTTGGTAAAAAATCATCAAAAAACTTAAATTATACAACTGTGACACATTTATTTTGAATTTTTTTTATCATGATATAAAAAATCCAAATTATGCCCATCATAACATAATTATCTAAAAATTTTCTTGTGACATAAAAATCCCAAACTTGTACTTATATGACATATTTATCCTCCGTCAAGATTTTTCATATAATTTTTTAGCTAAAACAACATGACTTTTATTTCATTTAAATGACATGGGCGCAATGTCAATACTATTTGTTTTTAGCATCCATATAGGTAGATTTCTTAGAGGATAAGTGTATCACGCAAGTATTGTTGGGAAAATATGGTTTCGAAATGGGTTGAACAATGAAATCGGATTGAGTAAAACAACTCGGACTTTGAGGCGTGATATCACTTTCTTTAAGGATTTATTTGCCCCCACAATGTTACTAATGGTCACCGCAAAAATCCTCCATGATACAACAAAGTCTCGGATGAGAATACTAGATAGCAATTCTAGTATTTCTCCGGATCTCTCTAGGAAAACAATCGAAAATTGGCTACAGTTTTTTTAGAAAGAAGACTCGAAAAATGACCACCATTTTCTTTCCGAAAAATGACAAGTATATATATGAAACAATCTTGCAACTCTTCGTGAAAATTGCGAACAAACACGTCTTTAGAAAATTGTTCAGATAAACAAATGCGACTCTTCGAAAGAAGTCGAAAAACGAACAATTGCAATCCTTCGGAAAAAGTTAAAACCGGATAAGTAATTTTCCAAAGGTTGTCTTGAAAAGACACAAACAAAATTCGGAATAATTTAATTTTTTTTAAATAGAATTTCGAATTTTCATTTATATTTCATTTCCAAAATTCTCAAATTAAAAGGCAACCTTTGAACTAAAAACTAAAAAATAAAAAATAAATAAATAGCAAGGGATTAATGCTAATTAAACCGCGGGCGCGCAAAGTGCGCAGTGCGCAAATAATCGCGTATCCGCACGCGGGTATGGTGGGGTCTAGCCCCACCCAATCATTCCTTTAACTACAAAAAGGAAATTCTACATTTTTAAAGGCGACTCCACTTCGCTCCCACCTTTCATGTGGGACAAACTAAAAGCATTCATTTTGTTTTAACAAACAAAATTCCAACAATCCCCCACTTTGTTTGTAAAACAAAGATTTCAAAATAAAACTTTAAAAAGTTTCAAGTATGATTAATATACATACATAAAGGTCTCTTTCGAGTTAAACCTTTACTTAGTGCAAGTATATCAAAGCTCTATCAAGCTCTATCAAAGTGACAAGTAGCTTGGCTTTAAACTTGTACTTTTATGTAATAGAACCGGACATACCACACATACACTAACCTCTTGGATTTTTGGATGACTTTTTTTTCTTTTCCTTTTCCTTTTTGTCAAGAGGTACCCTCATGATAGCTGTTAAATTAAGAGGCACCTATCACGAATCGAGATCTTGAAATTACTCAGGATCTAATCGAGTCATAAGATTCGGTCGAGTGTCTTAAATTGGTATTTCAAGATAATGACGAGTTTTGTCAAAAATACTGTGAAATAAGAACGTCGAGTGAGATTATTATAAAATATGGGCTTAAAGAAAGAGAATTCTAAATAAACAATAGAGGCCCAGCCCAGTATACTTCCTCAGCCCAAATAAGCTTCAATAGTCTTCTTCTTCCTCTTGCTGCTGCATCTTAAATAGAAGAAAGACGAGAAATCAGAGCCTTGAGGAACCGAGAGGAAAAAGGGAGAGGGAAATCGCTGTGGTTGGTTGGAAAACATTAATTAATGCCGGAATACGCCTCTTGCATGTGATTGGTAAGCGTTTCCTCGTTGTTTTTTTTTTCCTCTTGCATGTTAGTTCTTGCTCGAGGAGTTAATGTCGTAGCCCCAGCTGTGTTGGCTTCGCCGGTGACGCTTTGGCCGAGATGTCGCTTAGATCTCAAACAGGATACTAAAATACTAAGAATCAATAACTTAGCATATGCAATTTGTCAAGCTTCTTGGAATAGAACCCAAACATTGAGTCTAGTGGAGGAATACATATTTCAGGTCTGTCACGTTACCGAAAGAAGAAGGAACCAGTCAAGTGAGCTGCTTTTCGCTCTGCTCTAAGTCAAGCCTGGAGGTTTCGTGTCTCATTATGAATGTTACTGGGAAGCTGGTTACCCAGGAGAGAAACCGAAGGGTAAGCTTTGCCAAGTTGCCTAAAGACGGCAAGATTGAAAGGTTTACATTATTATTGTAAAGGCTCAACCATCGAAGAAATTTCAAATTCCCTTGCTCTGGTTGGATGGAACCTGTAGGTTCATTATGGAGTGGGAAGTGCACTTGGTGGAGTGACCTAAGACAGTGAAAATGGCTGGGGAGCTAGAAGCATGATGATTGTCTTGAAGCCTTGGGAATTTATGGCCTTTTTTCTCTTTTTGTCTGGATGTTGATTTTTCTCAGGACCAAGGGGAATGCTTAAAGACTTTCCCTTGATCTAATTTTCCTATTTGGCAATGGAAATGGATCAACAAGCATCAACTTTTGTGGATCACATGGTTGTTGATGCTATCTGGCATGATGAAAAGGTTGACTGTTGCCAACAAATGGTTCTTTCTTGACATTGCATATTGCCTGTTGCCTTTCTTCTAAGATATGCAGCGCATTCAAGATTTGAGATTGAATTAACCCAATTACTTGGTAAGGTTGCGCAACATATCTAATTGTCTCGCTATGCCTTGAGTTGAATGGTTGTTACTTCATTTTACCACCCGCACTCTCCATTGACATGGTTTTCTGAAACTACAATCTTACAAAGTTGGGTTTTATTTGAGATTGATCGAGGGCAGGGTCAAACGTTGGTATACTATGGTTTCCTATTTTAATTTCACAATACTCTGAGCTCTCAAAAATATGTTTACTTTTTTCCAGATAAAAGTACATGAGAGAACTGTTCTGACATGTTTTGCGCAAGGCAATATAAGTTCTCTGTTTTCGAAAACAGAAAAGATGGTTTGTGGTGAGCTAAAACATGACTGAGTTTTATTTGTATTTGACGATGGAACGAGGCCCAGGAAAAATGAACTAGCATGGTTTAAATCCCTCAAGATTTTGGAGGGCATCGTTTCGTCTGCCTTCAGGCTCTTGAAGTATAAGGTAATAACAGAACCGAACTTGCATTTCTTTCTGAGATAAAGCATTGTACCATAGAATCTGCCCTCAAGATAAAATGATGATAAGATCTTCCTATTTAAGCACTTTCAAGTTCAAAGCTCTATTGAAAATAAAGTCTGGATTTCCTCTAGTGCCATATTTCTTTTGGAGCAATCAAAAGCAACTAAACTTCTAATACGTACCCACGCCATAACAACATGCAGATAGCACTCCGAATAGGAGCTGATTGAACAAACTATGTTATGTAATAGCGTGGTACTAAGTTACACGAAATATAACGTTGGAATATTGGCCCACATTGCTTGACAAGGGGTTTTTTTATGCTTTTTATATTCTTGTGTTGTCCCTGCATTTATTAGCTTAAATTTTTGGATTGTATTTTTTAACGTGGTATTAGAGCTCGTGCTATTTATTTCACATGTATGTTTGCAAGAATGGGGGTGTTGATATCATCCCATATGGCTCGATAATATCTAACAAACATGGTTCATGGCTGCAATTAGAACATTTAGTTTCTGATTGAATGCACTCTGAAAAGATGGGTGATTAAAACTTTTCTGCATGTAAGAGGATTTTATATCCACACAAATCCACCATGAACCTTATAAAAGGACTAAAAAAGGACAAGATCTCAGAGACCTAATAAAAATATTCGGTTGCGACTTTACATGGACCCTCTGCTTTCAAGATGATAACGCTAGATACATAAGCAACTTTACAATGTTACGAAATTCATACTTTACAACTCTAATTAGACATGGATACATAGTTTTCGCTGCGACGATACTAGTATGATTATTAATAGATGCAGAAACAGTTTGGAATATCTCCAGTTCAGCTGTCCTCTCCAGAAATGAAACTAGATGCCAGGAAGTTCAGGTTTTGCTCCTTCCAAAACAAAAGGCTGTTCTATACTTGGCCATGGACGACTTGTGTCCTCATCCTCATGCTGGTACCCTAAACACGTACCCTTGTTTCCGGTCAAAATATTTCTCCTAAATGCAAGTACAGTTAACAGAATAGTGAGCGAAACAATAAATTAGAAAAAGCTTGAAACTTAATTGATTAGTTTAAACGACAGTGTTTTTTTTATTAAAGACCAGACCTTCTTGCATGTGGTTGACAGAGCAAATTCGTTATCAGACGATATCTTCTACGAATTGATCCAGTGCACGGCTTGGATTTGTTGCATCTCTCACAGGATCAGTGGGCTTCTGTGACTTTTGAACTCCATCAAAAATGGTTGAACGAGCTGATAGCACGTGAGAAATCTTTTTCATTGACGGCCTGAGTTGGGGATTATCAGATATGCAAGCGACTGCAAGCTTTAGGATGGTCAGAAGTTCATCCTTAATGCCTGGCATGGGCGTTGGCAGGCGTGAATCCAATATATTCTTCAAAACTACTGAGATCTCCATGCCGACCGGAGCTAATAGAGATGAAAGACTATCACCCGGATGTCTTCCTTTGATTACCTCGATGGCTACTATTCCAAAGCTATACACATCGCATTTCTCTGTCACCTTCATTGTGTAAGCAAGCTCTGCACAAAGAAGGAGATATATGTGTTAGCACAAATACATTGCTTTAGCTAAACCGTTGGATCAAGAGTTGATTTTAGAAATTAACCTGGAGCTACGTAACCATATGTGCCGACGACTGCACTCCAGTTTGATGTGTCCAGCTTAAGAAGCTTAGCCGTGCCAAAGTCAGAAACATGCGCCACATACTCCGAATCAAGCAGAATGTTGTTACTCGAAATATCTCGATGAACGATTGGAGAAATACAATCATGGTGTATATAGGACAGAGCATGAGCCACGCCTTTTACTATATTCACCCTCTTGTTCCAGTCCAACTCCATGGCTTCTTCTTCATTACTCAAGATTGTAGACAAGCTTCCTCTGTCAAAGTACTCATACACCAAGAATGAGTGTTGTGGATGCGAACAAAAGCCCTCTAGTTTCACAATATTGCGGTGTCGAATTTCCGTCAATACCTTAATCTCATTCAAAAATTCCTTTTGATCTATTTGCCCACTATCAGCTGTTTGATAGAGCTTCTTTACAGCTACTATATCACCTGATCTTAATTTGGCCTTGAAGACACTTCCATAGCGTCCCCTTCCAATACAGAAAATCTCATCAAAAGCCCCGGTGGATTCTATGATGTCTTCATATAAGATCATTCCACCATACTTTGATTGAGAAAAGACTTTAATTGTCTTGCTTGATAGGCCCGCTTTAGGATGGAACTTCTTTCTAAGGAAAATGAAGAATATTCCAAAGAAAATAAACAACACTACTCCTAGCAGAGGAAACACAATAAGAATAACCCTGCCTCCCGTTGAAGAGTTTTCCCTATCCACCACCGCTTGATTACATGGCTCAAGTCCTCCAACATTTCCACACAATCCGCTGTTGCCTTCAAACGCTTCTTTTGTTGCATTTTGGAATGCTGTGGTGTTGGGGATGGGACCCTCAAACTTGTTGTGAGAGATGTCCACCTCCATCAAACCTCGCATATCCTTGAAAGGCTCGTATATAAGGCCGGAAAGATTATTGTGTGAAAGGTTGAGTTTCACTAGGCTTTCTAGCTTGTTAAATTGAGCTGGGATCTCACCAAGAAAGGTTGAGTTTCACTAGGCTTTCTAGCTTGTTAAATTGAGCTGGGATCTCACCACTTAACAAGTTATGACTCAAGTCTAGCTCGGATAAATGAGTTAGCATTCCTAATTGCCCTGGAATATCTTGGCTCAATTGGTTGTTGCTCAGATCCAAGTGGATTAATTTTGAAGAAAACTCGATAGTCTGCCGGATAGACATGCTCTATTCCTTGACAAATCCAATTTTTGAAGACCAGGTAGCGACACAATATTTGGACTTATTCGTCCAGAAAGCTGGTTCCTACTTAGATTCAAATTCACCAAAGAAGTCAATTTTCCGAATTCTTTCGGAAGCTCACTGATATAGCTAGTATAAGTACCTAGAGGGGGGTGAATAGGTATATAAAGGATTTTTCTCGATAATTGCACAATACTAGACAGTTGATAGATTTGAGACAAACGATAATCAAAGTAAGACTCGAGAGGAGAGAAAATTGAACACGCGGTTTATAGTGGTTCGGCTTATATCAAGCCTACGTCCACTCTTCTGCACTGACAGCCTATTGGCTGGATTCCACTATGAACAAAGAGATGTTACAATGTTGTTCTTCCTTGCTTTCACGGTGTAGATGATCTACCACACTCGCTCAAGGTATCACTAAGTATGAACACTCTTTGTGAGTACAATTTCGCTCAAAATGTATCGACTGATAATCAAGGTGCTTCAGACTCTGGAATTTCTCTTTCGATCATGCACTAAAGTAACTAAACGTCTTCCTTTTATACTCCTTTATGCCATCATACCCGTTGGCACTTACCAAAGGAATTCCTCCAATCTACCCGTTGGACGGAATCAATTAAGAAGATCATTCGAGCTATTAAAGGAACTCGACGATAGCCCATCAATCCCGTTCGCCCATACAATCGGGATCTTGGTTTCCAAGAATAGAACCTTCCAAGAATATTTCGTCGATCATCGGATCTTCAAACGATCTTGATTAAGAATAAAAGAATCCGTTATATTTATCTAGCCAAGAGATCTTCTCCAGAGGATAGGACTAAATCCTCCACTAAATACTTCGGCCTGATTGCCTTCGTCTTTGGATTAGAAACACCGTCAATGAGAATAGTCTCGAGTCTTGAGTGATGAGTCTTGAGTATTGAGTCTGGTGATCCGAAAGTCTTCGACTCAAAATAGAAGATCTGTACTTATCCAGACTAGACTGATAGAAACGTTTTGTCAGCTTCAAAATATTCTGGAAAGATTTCTCCAACAATCTCCCCCTTTTTGATGGTGACAAAACTTTCCTGTAGATTTGAACAACTTTGACCGCAAAACATTACTCAAGCAATATGGCTATCTCATAAAGATTAATAAATCAACCAGACTCGCATCCACAGAAAATCGGTTAGCTTTTCATGAGTAAGACCATATAACAACACTTGATATAAATGCAAACAAGTCAAATATCAAAATCCACACAAGTCGGTCAAATTCAAGTTCACACCCAAGTCATACTCAAATATTCAAACACGTCAAAGTTTAAAGAGTTTAAAGAGTTCAAATTGCAATTCTCCCCTTTTTGTCATCATTAAAAAGGTGAGAGAAGAGTCAAGTCTCGCTTGGGAACGTGCACAATCGGAAATCTCCCATCGATCGGACGATGCCTTCCAGCCTCTTCAAGTCTTCCCGTAGATGAGCCACCTCTTCTCCTTTGGCATTGGCTTGATTTTGAAGAGCGAGGTCTTTCATTTGATCTGCCAGGGTAACAGAAGATGCTTTTCCAGCATTCTTCATGACTTGAAGTTCACATTCCAGAGCATAGATTTGACCCTGCATTTCCAGAAGAACATCAAGGATACGACGAAAATCTGCGGTATTGTCCGTCTGTGTGCTCGCATTTGCTCTTTCGGATGGAGTGAAAGCACGATGGAACTTACGTGGAATCGAGCAGATTTGGTGTAGACGTATCATGTCCTTCCTCAGGCATTTGAGAAGCCTGAAAATCTTTTGGATTTGCTGGTGAGCGACTCACACCTTCACTGATACCAGTCTTTCCTTGCTCGCCATCTCCCCCTGTCTCTAAGACCTCAATTGGGGAAGAGTGATGGTCATGCTCATCTGCGCCTTGATTCCCTTCCTCTGCAGCTTCATCTGCAGACTTTTCTTTTTCTGCTTCTCCTTCTACTTCAGCTTCTTTCTCTTCATCTTCTTTTTCTTTCTCTTGTTGCTCCTCTGCTTCTCTGTTCTTTGCTTGTCCCTCTTCTTTCTCTCGTTCTTTTTCTTCGCTTCTTTTCCTTTCTTCCGATGTTCTGTTGATTCAGTACGTAACGTCCGGTTCTTTTCAATGCGAGAGATAGTGAAATCTTCCTCCTCATCTTCATCCTCCAAGATAAGAGTTCTTCTCTTTTGGATGGAGCACCCATGGGCTCCTTCCCTTTTCTCTTTGATGCAGAAGATACTGGAGTCTTCACTTTGAACTTCTTCATTGCTTTACTAAGCTCTTTCAGACGCATTTTAGTCAGCATTTTCAAACCCACCACCATTTTGTCGCATGGTCGAACACAAAGAGTATGTGGAGGTTCAATGTTCAAGTGTCTGAAGATCTTGGTCACAAGACCAGAATAAGGCAATTGGCCCTTGTCCTTCACCATTGCTCGTACATGTGAAAGAGAATGGTGTGAGGGAGAGAGAACTTTTTCCCTGAATTGATCGCATACATCAATTTTGCCTCGGAATTAGACACGTCAGTCTTTGATGTAGACTTTGGCTTGATGCAGTTGATCACAATTTTGTGAAGCAAGATATTGATGGCATGCATTCTTGAATATGTAACTCTTCCTTCTGTACTCTTGTCTTTGACAAGTTCCAGAGTGGTACGAGCGATTGAAACCTTGATAGGTTTATATCGTCCTCTTTCGACTCCAATTATGTCTGCCAACATGTCCACATCCACCTCATAGACTTGGTCTCGAACACGAATGATATTCTATTCGCATCCAAAAAGCTAAGATTCGAATAGAAGTATGCTGTTAATTGCGCATAACCGTCTGTGGTATCGGAGCGAGAATTGCTCAAGTTGAAGCAGATTTAACTTCTCCCTTAAGTTCACATTAATGGCATCCAAGAAATCGAAATCAACACTCCTAGGGTTTATCACCCTCGTTTCAACAGTCTAAAGAACAGATTCTCCTGTTCCTTCGATTTAAATAAATCCATCCTTTTTCCCTTCACCTTCGCAGCAATACCCATTCTAGGTTGAAATTCACCGAACATTTTATCATCATCGTTCCCGTCGGTTGGATTTAGTCCCGATACACGAGGGTCACTTGGAATATTCGCAAGTGCTTCCTCGGCCCTTTCCTTTGGGAGCAATTCCCAAATCCTCCATTCGTCTCAAAAATATATACTCATTCCCATAATTCTTATCTTTAAGGAAATCATCTATATACTTCAGCGGAGTCCCAATGCTCTTCAACGCACGATAGAGCTTGTAAATAAAAGAGGGTTTTGGACTCTTACAGTGGTCTGCGTCCTCGATTATTTCTTCCTCCAGTTGATGACTCACATCTTGTGGGGTAGATGATGAAGAGTGACGTGGTGGAGAGTGAATCGGGCTCTGTTGCTGACTCGGTAAATCTTCCTCTTCGGTGAGATCGAAATGGGTAGGTCCCTCCTTCATTCTCTGTGGTCCCCTCGTTCGCGATTCTTGAAGACTTTCTCGAGGAAGACATCCTTTCTTGTCGATGAAAGATTCCTTTACTCGCTTTCCCAAGAAAAGATGACAACTTTCTCGAAGATAAACACGAAGTAGAAACAGGATTGGGAGGAGAGTGCTTTTAGGGTTTTGAAGATTGAGCGAGGAAAACTGTATATATATAACTCAGTTTAAAAAGGAAAAACCAATCGGCACAAAGGAAAATGAACAGACGCCTCTTTTAAAGTCAATAACTGCCAAATAGAAGTTAATCTTTTTGAAAAGACAAGATTCAGTTTTTCACGGAAATTATAAATTAACTGAACTAATGATCGTACCTTTTCGAGATATAATAACAACTTACAGTCTATAGCCATGAATGTCCGAGTCGAGGGTTGGAGAGTCTCTAGACTTTAACTTCCTCAAGCTTCAAAATGATGAGTCGGAACGAATGAAATCGAATTGATTTTTCTCCAAAGGCTTTGTGAATATATCCGCTAGTTGATTTTTTTGAATCAACAAATTGAATTGAGATTTCTCCATTTTGAACATGATCTCTAATGAAGTGATGGCGAATCTCTATATGCTTTGCTCTTGAGTGAAGAATTGGATTTTTAGTGAGATTGATTGCGCTGGTGTTGTCACATCTAATCTCGTGCATGAGTCTTCAATTCCAAAGTCTTGTAGCTGTTGTTTTATCCATAGAATTTGCGAACAGCAACTTCCAAGAGCTACATACTCTGCTTCTGTTGTTGAGAGAGCCACAGTGCTTTATTTCCTTGAAAACCAAGACACTGTCCTGCTTCCAAGCAACTGGCAAGTTCCCGAAGTGCTCTTTCTATCAACTCTGCAACCGGCCAGATCTGCGTCTGAATATCCTTGAAGATTAAAGTCTCCCTTCTTAGGATACCAAAGACCGATGCTTGAAGATGAAGCAACGTATTTAATAATACGTTTCGCAGCACTGAGATGGGATTCTCTAGGATCTGATTGAAACCTAGCACAGATGCAAACACTCAACAAAATGTCAGGTCTAGAAGCAGTAAGATAAAGAAGTGAACCAATGATGCTCTGTACAGCTTTTGATCAACTTTCTTTCCTTCTTCATCTTTGTCTATCTTTAAAGAACTTGACATTGGTATGTCGGTCTTTTGCACTTTTCCAGTCCAAACCTTTTGACAAGATCATTAGCATATTTTTCTTGATAAATAAAAGTTCCTTCCTTCAATTGTTTTACTTGAAGACCAAGAAAGAATGTTAACTCTCCCATCAAACTCATTTCAAACTCATCCTGCATAGACTTAGAAAATTTCTTACACAAACTTTCATTAGAGGATCCAAAAATAATATCATCCACATATATTTGAACAAGTAAGAAACTTTTGTTTTCCTTTTTGATAAATAAAGTCGTATCTACTTTACCTTTGACAAAACCATTATGTATTAAGAACTTACTTAGTCTATCGTACCAAGCTCGAGGTGCTTGCTTTAAACCATACAAAGCCTTTTCGGTCCAAGACCGAGTCGGCTTCTTTGGGTCTTCAAACCCTGGTGGTTGTTCCACATAAACTTCCTCATGGATAAATCCATTTAGGAAGGCGCTTTTGACGTCCATTTGGAATAACCTGAAATTTTTATAACAAGCAAACGCAAGTAATAGTCGAATAGCTTCTAACCTTGCTACTGGTGCGTAAGTCTCATCATAGTCTATTCCTTCTTCTTGCGTATATCCCTTGGCCACGAGTCTTGCTTTGTTTCGTACGACTCTTCCTTTCTCATTCATCTTGTTTCTGAACACCCATTTAGCTCCAATAACAGTTTTACCTTTTGGTTTGGATGTCAATTCCCAGACATCATTAATGTTGAACTGTTCGAGCTCTTCTTGCATAGCTTCAATCTAGCTTTCATCGGATAAAGCTTCTTCTATGCTCTTTGGTTCAATTTCGAGAAACGAGAGCCACAAAGACTTTGGACTCTTCTCGCCTTTTGGATCTCAGTGCGAATTCCTTCATTAATTTCGCCGATAATGAGATCTTTAGGATGACCGGACTTATGCTTCCAGTTACTTGTTGATTTGTCTGGTTGATGATCTCTTTCTTTATTTGAATCTTCACGAACAGCTTGATCTTTGGTCTTCCAGTCTGAGATGCTTCTTGAGTTGTAAGCTTTAGAGGGTCTGGAGCAAGTTCAGACTCTTCATAATGAGTCTGGCTAGATTCATCTTGCGTAGAGTCTTGAAATTTGACATTCATTGACTCCTCCACAGACTGGCTCTTCTTGTTATAGACTCGTAGGCTTTGCTTGATGTAGAATATCCAAGGAAGATGCCTTCATCTCGATCTTTCTTCAAACTTACCAACTCGATCTTTTGCATTTTTCAATATAAAGCATTTGCAACCGAATACATGAAAGTATGAAACAATAGGCTTCTTATCTTTGAATAATTCATAAGGGGTTTTCTCTAGAATAGGTCTTAAGAAGACTCTATTGATGATATAGCAAGCTGTTGAAATTTCAGCCCAAAATCGTGAAGAAATCTTACTTTCAATTAAAAGAGTTCTAGCCATTTCTTGAAGAGATCTATTCTTTCTTTCCACAACTCCATTTTGCCGAGGAGTATATGGAGAGGAAAACACATGCTTAAAGCTAGATTCATCACAAAATTTTGTAAAATCTTGATTTTCAAATTCACCTCCATGATCTGTTCTTATACTAGAGATAACACATCCTTTTTCATTTTGAACCTTTTTTTGCAAATTTTTCAAAATACGAGAAGGTTTCGGACTTACTTGCAAGGAAATATACCCAAGTAAAACGGGAGTAATCGTCCACAATTACTAGGCAATATTTTTACCTCCAATGCTCGGGTTCGGTTGGTCCGAAGATATCCATATGCAGCAACCGTAGTACATGATTAGTAGAGACATGATTTATTGGCTTAAATGAATTTCTTACTGCTTTCCCAAAATACATGGAGTGCATGGATCAGTCTTTTGGTATGGTAATTTGGGTAGACCTCGAACAAGCTGCTTTGATGAGATTTAGGCTAATTGCTTCATGTTGACATGACCAAGCTTTTTGTGCCATAAGCTTGCTTCGTCTTGAATTGAGATTAGACATTGCGATTCATTTGGTTTCACATCCGGTAAGATAGATATTTCCATGTCTTCGACCCATGAAAGGCGAGTAGAGTCTTTACCGATTCGAGAACATGTTCCTTCTTGAAAGAATATCTTAAAACCAGTATCACACAATTGACTAATGCTGAGAAGATTGTAATTGAGTCCCTCCACTAAGGAAACATTACTTATTGTGAGATTTCCAATTTTCACAGTTCCAAATCCCACAATACTTCCTTTGTCTGTTTCCTCCAAATGAAACTTTTCCACCATTTACTTGAACAAGCTTTATGAAGCATTTTGAGTCTCCCTGTCATGTGTCTTGAGCATCCACCGTCAAGATACCACTTCACCTTTTTCTTGACGGAGACCCGCATTTAAAATAGAGTCTCAAGCTTTCTTTGGTACCCAAACTTTCTTGGGTCCTTTGGTGTTAGTAAGATAAGCAGTATTAGCCCATACTTTCTTAACAGGTTTCCAAACCATAGGACACTCTTTTTCAAAGTGATCCGGACTGTTGCACTTTGAACATCTGAGAGCATTTCGTCCTATAGACTTTACAAAAACTTTCTTGAAATGATTTTTGTAAGCCTCTCTCGGGGTCTTTTCTTAATTCTTTCTTTTACTTTAGGAAAATCAATTAAGGGAATTGTTTCGCTGTCATACCTAGACCGGACTTATTGAAGTAAGGTCTTTGAGCTGAAAGAATTTTTTCAAGTTTTTCGGACCCTATTGAAAATTTCTTTGAAATATTTGATAAGTCAGTTTTTAAAAGAGCATTTTCTTTCAAAAGATTATCTTCATTTTCTTTAAGAGTGGAAACAGTCAAGTCTAGACTTTTAACTCTTTCTTTTAAAACGTTTTCCTTTTGTTTTAGAGCTGAGTTTTCCTTTTTAAGTTCGGAAATTCTTTTGAGAGAAGTCTTAAGATTAAAACACAGTTCATCAATGTATTTAGAAACTTTGACAGGAATTTTAAAATTACTTGCCTCAAATTCACCGGTCCGAGTCCGATCCAGTCCGAGTCCGATTGTGCCATCGACATAGGTTGGCATATTCATTATCACTTTCTTCACACTCGTATCACCTGTGTTTCGGCTTTGAGAGCTTTTCGAAATTTTTCAGCTTTTCCTTTCTTCTTCTTCGAAGATGACAGTTGGTCCGATGTGTCCCTTCTTTTTACATTCAAAGCAAACGACATCTTTGTTTGGTTCTCATCATCACAGTACTTGGTCCGCTGTCTTTGGAAGCTTTGTTTCTTTGAGTTGAACCTTCTTCCTTTTCTATTCAGTTTTTTCAATCTTCTTATCATGAGAGCAAGCTCCTCATCGTCCATATCATCTTCAGAATCTGTATCATCGTAATCATCATTTGATTTTAATGCAATGGATTTCTTACCTTTTGGATCTTCATCTTCATTGATCTGTTCCACTTCATAAGATCGAAGAGTTCCAATCGCCCGTCGACAGATAGTGGCATAATTCTTTGCGTCTCTCTTATCGAAGTCTTCATGTGATTCCAATCCTTGGAGAGTCCACGCAAGAGCTTGTTTACCTTCATGGGATCAGAAATTTTTGTCCTTGATTCTCAAGACCATTGACAATATCTGTAAAATGGCTAAACATGTCGGTTATAGATTCTCCCGATTTCATTTTGAAGGCTTCATATTGACCGAGAAGAATATTAATTCTGGTTTCCTTCACTGTCTGTTCCTTCATAGGTGATATGCAATCTATCCCAGACTTCTTTTGCTGTAACACAAGAAGATATTCTATTATATTCAGTTGGTGACAAAGCACAATATAAAGAGTAAATTGCTTTTGCATCGAGTGCTTGTCTCTTGATTATCTCTTCCCGAGTCATTCCGCCTGGTCTCAACAGTTTCTTTCCCTCTTTTCAGACCGATGCAGCTGTAGGAGTAATTCCTTTTTCTACAACGTCCCATTCCAGAGGATCCTTTGATCGTAGGAAAGCTTTCATCTTGTTCTTCCAGATGTTGTAATCCTTTCCATCAAAGTAGGGTGGTCTGGTATTGCTTTGCCCTTCCATCAGCCCTGGTGCTATCATACTAGCCATGGATCTTTTACTCTGAAGCAAAACACTTCAAATAAAGTGAGTACACGAGCTCTGATACCAATTAATATAGCTAGTATAAGTACCTAGGGGGGTGAATAGGTATATAGAGGATTTTTCTCGATAATTGCACAATACTAGACAGTTGATAGATTTGAGACAAACGATAATCAAAGTAAGACTGAGAGGAGAGAAAATTGAACACGCGGTTTATAATGGTTCGGCTTATATCAAGCCTACGTCCACTCTTCTGCACTGACAGCCTATTGGCTGGATTCCACTATGAACAAAGAGATGTTACAATGTTGTTCTTCCTTGCTTTCACGGTGTAGATGATCTACCACACTCGCTCAAGGTATCACTAAGTATGAACACTCTTTGTGAGTACAATTTCGCTCAAAATGTATCGACTGATAATCAAGGTGCTTCGACTGGAATTTCTCTATCGATCATGCACTAAAGTAACTAGAACGTCTTCCTTTTATACTCCTTTATGCCATCATACCCGTTGGCACTTACCAAAGGAATTCCTCCAATCTACTCGTTGGACGGAATCAATTAAGAAGATCATTCGAGCTATTAAAGGAACCTGACGATAGCCCATCAATCCTATTCGCCCATACAATCAGGATCTTGGTTTCCAAGAATAGAACCTTCCAAGAATATTTCGTCGATCATCGGATCTTCAAACGATCTTGATTAAGAATAAAAGAATCCGTTATATTTATCTAGCCAAGAGATCTTCTCCAGAGGATAGGACTAAATCCTCAACCAAATACTTCGGTTCTGGATTGCCTTCGTCACTGGATTAGAAACACTGTCAATGAGAATAGTCTCGAGTCTTGAGTGATGAGTCTTGAGTATTGAGTCTGGTGATCTGAAAGTCTTCAGACTCAAAATAGAAGATCTGTACTTATCCAGACTAGACTGATAGAAACGTTTTGTCAGCTTCAAAATATTCTGGAAAGATTTCTCCAACACTCACCAACTAAGCTATTGAAGGAAAGATCAATTGCACCTAGTTGAGTTGCGTTTCCAATCTCTGGAGGCAAGCTACCGGTGATGTTATTTCCCGCAATTCTTAGATCCCTTAAATGCATGCAACTTCCCCAGTTTGTTGAGATTTCTCCACAGAACTTGTTGAAACTCATGTCGATAAAGGTTAGGTTGGGGTAGACACCGAAGGTCTCGGATATGTTTCCAGTGAGCTGGTTTTCCTCAAAGCGTGCTCTGACTAAGCTTGTGCAATTTCTCAAGCTTCTAGGGATAGAACCAGTTAAGTTGTTGCCACTCACTGTAAGGTTTTGGAGCAACCCACCTTGGCATAGTTTCTCTGGTAAGAAGTCGCTTAACTGGTTGGTGTCCAATTGCAGCACCTCCAAGTTCACTAGATCCCCTAAGGATCTAGGAATTGAACCAGAAAGGTGATTGTCGCGGAGAAACAAAGATGTTAGGTAGGTCAAGTTACCCAAAGAAGAAGGAATTGGGCCAATGAGCTGATTTGTACTTAGCTCTAAGTCAAGCATAGCGTGGATATTTCCCATTTCATTAGGAATGTGACCGGAAAGCTTATTATTGTAGAGATAAAGAGAGGTAAGCTCCATCAAATTGCCTAATGTTGGTGGGATTGAACCCATAAGATTATTATCACTAAGGCTCAACTCACTAAGACGACTCAAATTCCCTAGCTCCAGTGGGATGGAGCCAGTAAGCTCATTAGCAAATAGGTTCAGCTCTATCAATTTGGTTAAGTTCCCTAAAGTGGAAGGAATCGGTCCTGTTAGGAAGTTGGTGTCCATGTGGAGCACTTCCAAATTTGCCATATTTCCCATTTCAGGAGGAATAGAACCAGAAAGGGAGTTGTTGTAGACATACAGTCTAGCAAATTTGCTCAAATTACCTAATGAGGAAGGTATGGGTCCATTCAAATGGTTCGAATATAGCGCGACCTCATTGAGCAAATGCAATTGTCTGATTTCTTGGGGAATGGAGCCATTTAACTCATTGGAAACCAGGTGCAAGACTGTTAGTTTAGTTAGATGGCTTATCTCTGTCGGTATTTTCCCCATGAACCGATTGATAGAGAGGTCGAGATAGGTGAGATTGCTCAATAGACCGATTTGAGGCGGAATATAACCAGAGAGACTATTTATACTCAGGTCCATGTACATGAGATGAGACAAAGATGAGAATGGGAATTCGTCGAGTGTACCTTTGACATAGGCGCTAGTGAGATTTATCCCGATCACACTCCCCGCCCGATTACAAGAGATGCCATACCAAGCACATGTACTCACGGTTGAGTTGGAACTGGTGGCATTACGAGGAGAGGGGGTCCACGAAGAGAGGGAAGAATCTGAATGGTTGCCAAGACAAGACTTCCATTTGAGGAGGGCTTGGGCTTCGATAGGGGAAGCATGAGTAGGGAGTGGAATGGTAAAGGTAGTGAAAAGGGCAAGGGCAGCTACAAGGCTCATGACCCTCTTGAATTCTGGCGAAGAATCCATGGATTCTTCTTCTCCTTCTCCTGTTTTGGTTTGGGTAAGTTGGTTTGTCTTTCCCTGAGGCAACGAGTGATGCTTAAATAGGCCGTGAAAACTCACCTTCCTATCATTTTCCATGGTAGTGGGTATGCAATAAAACGGCGACTAACCAGTGGTGACTAAGAAGAGGTATATCTTTGTAGCCCGTAGGGGACCAGGGGTAGTCATCTAACAGCCGACTAAGACGAATTTTTGGTTCTTTGAAGACTCTAGAATTTGTTACTTTTGTAGTCTTCGTGATGACATTTCTGACTTGGTCAGTCCTCTTTTCGGAAGTGAGCCCACCCATTATATGAATTCGAAGACTTTGACTTTGACTGAGGAGTCTTCGAGGAAAGTGAGGCAACAGTCAGTCAAGGCCTCGCGTGTGGTTTGGGAACACTCAACTTTCCACAAGATCATACCCCAATTTGTGCTGCACGAAATTTTGATTTTAAAGCGCAAAGGGAAAGTCTTCTCACTTGGCATTTATGAGGCAAAATCTTGACGCGGTCGACCCCGTTATTGCAGAAACGACAGCTGATGATCTAACTAAATGGCCCCCGAGAGAATGGTAAAAAAAAAAAATTTCTAACAACATATTTGAAGTGGAAAATTGCTAAAAATTGGAGCTTGGGTTGAGTTGGGTATGATTTGGGTCCAAGTGAGATCGAGTGTAAGCTACCAAAATTTTATTACAAAAATATGGGTAGGTATGTGTTATATTGGTCAATGTGAATTGGATCCATTTTCTACCCATTCGTACTTGACCTGATCCTTTACTAAGAATAACGCCAAATAAATCTAAAAGATTATTTATATCAATTGATGGAAGAGCAAAAATTCATTGAGTATTAAAAACTTGTCTGGGATCAATATTTTCTCCAAAACACAATCAACTAATATAAAAATTGGGAGAAGTACACTATCGGTGCCATAAAATGTGTATGGTCCTCACTTTGGTGCCAAAAGTTTATGTCGGATCACTTAAGTGCCAAATCGGAGGAAAAACGATCACTTTGGTGCCATTGGCGATTACGTGGCTTTATATTTAAAAAAAAAAATCGATAAACCCTTTAAATGACGTTGTTTTCTGTCCTACTTAAGAAAACGATGTCGTTTTGCCATCCTATGTGGATGGCTTAGGAAAAATGACGCTGTATAGCTCATTTGTGATTGAAATTAGGGTTTTTTTTTTTTGTTCATCCTTGCCGACCTAGCTTGCTCGGCCACCATGGCTCAGCCACCGTGCTCGGCCACCGTCGCCCAGCCACCATCGCTCGGCCAAGAAGTGATGGGAAAATAGGAGGTGAGGGCGAAGGAGGAGGAGGAAGAAGGGGGTTGAAGGTGCATAGAGAGAGAGAGAGAGAGAGAGAGAGAGAGAGAGAGAGAGAGAGAGAGAGAGAGAGAGAGAGAGAGAGAGATAAGACGAGGAGTGCGAGGGAAACAAGGAGGGCGCAGATGGAGATGGTGGATTAGGCTCTGCTCAGAGAGTGGCTGGTGCTGGTGTTGTTCTTCGGGGAAGAAGACGACGCTGCCATGGCTTCTCTCTCTCTCTCTGTTGGTGTTGTTCTTCGGCGAAGAAGACAACACCACCATGGCTTCTCTCTCTCTCTGCTGGTGTCGTTCTTCGGGGAAGAAGATGACGCCGCCATGGCTTCTCTCTCTCTCTCTCTCTCGATTTGGGGATTTAGGGTTTCGACTTGGGGTTTAAGACGCCAAACGATGTCATTTGGTGGTTTACACGCTGACTGGACTCTTCGGCGAGCCACATCAGTATAAGAAATTAATAAAAAAAGGCCACGTCGGATTTCCGGCTGATCAGATCGGTGTTGGTACCAAAGTGAGTGTTTTTCAAATTTATTGGCACTTAAGTGATCCAACGGAAACTTTTGGCACTAAAGTGAGCGACGTACACAATTTATGGCACTGATAGTGTACTTCTCCCTAAAAAAGTTGATGACGAAGTACAAAAACAACACTCATAAATTTTACGTACAAAACTCAATGTGGAAAAAATTACAAATCACTCAAAACTTCCACTAATCACTAATAATAGCAAAATATATAATAGTTCATCTCTAGTCACATAGCTAGAGAATCAACACATCAACAATACAACAATATATCATTAGTGGATTAACGGATGAAGTAAGAAAACTCTAATCACGGCCAGAAAAATCGAAAGACAAATTGGAGAAGGATCTCAACGATGATCTTGATATCATGAATAAGATATTAAAATTTTCGCCGATTCTGACAAGATTCCACCATTAAATCTAATCTGCCTCTTCTCCTTTGAACCTTTGTCAGTCTGCCTCTTTTCTTTTTCTTTTTGTGTGAACACTCATTTTTCTCTTTTAACTATAAAAAACATTCCACCTTAATTATTTTTTCTTTTTCTTTTTACTTTTTTTTTAAAAGATGTGCTGGGCCCCATGAGGCGGATCCAGCCCATCATCAAGTAGGAAGTTCACTTGTTGGAATGACTCAGACTGAAAATGGCTAGGGAAGCTAGAAGCGTTATGACTATCTCGAAGCCTTGTGAATACATGGCCATTTTTCTCTTTTGGTCTGGGAGTCATTTTTTCTCAGGTTCACGAGGATTCCTCGATAATGGAAATGCATCAGCAAGCATTAACTCTTAGAAGGCCTGTTGGTACATGCCATTTGGCATAATGAAAATATTGACAATTCCCACCGGATGGTTCTTTCTTGACATTGCATGTTTCCTGTTGCCTTTCTTCTAAGCATTACAATCGAGAATTAAGATGAATTGACACAAATACTCGAGATGATTGGGTGAACATAACTCATTGTCTCGCTACACCTTGATTCGAATGGCTGTCACTTCATCGTTTTCTGTCTATACGAATATTCATGAAGTTTTCTGAAACTTTGAACGATGTTGGGTTTTGAATAAGAGCGATCAAGGGTGGGGTCAAACATTAGTCTACTTTGGTTTCCATTTTCAAATTCACAAGACTTTGAGCTCTTAGAGGCTAAGTCTACTGTTTCCCAGATGAAGTTTATGAGGCGACGTTTTTGACGTGTTTTGCCAAGGCTGTTTTCCAGGTCTAAGTTCCCTGTTCTGAAGAACAAAAGAGATGTTTGATGATGAGCTAAAACACAAATGAGTTCTACTTGTATTTGACAATGAAGCTAGGCCAAGCAAAAACAGACCATCATGATTTAAAACCACCAAGATTTTGAGGGCTGGATATTGTCTGCCTTCACGCTCTTGAAATACAAGGTAGTGCATCGCATTCTTTCTGAAACAATGGAGAATCTCCTCTTGAGATGAATGATGACCAGTGATCTTCCTAATTTGACCACTTCGAGTTTGAAGCTCTAATGAAAACGAAGTCCGGATTTCTCTACTTTGAAGCAATCAAAAGCTACTGAACTTCTATTTAAGACTCATGCCATGGCAACATGCACAAAGCACTCTGAATAGGAACTGATTGATCGCCCTCCCTGTCATGATACATAGTGGTAGTAATTGCACGGAACCCAAAATTATGGTGGATGGCCACAATTAGAAACAATTAGTTTCTGATTGAATGCACACTTAAAAGATCCATGATTGAAACTCTTCTGCATGTGAGTCGATTTTGCATCTACATAAATCCAAAATAAACATTTAGGACTAATAATGATCAAGAGTTTAGAGACTTCATATAAATGTTCCATTTCAACCTTACATCGACATCTCTGTTTCAAGATAACAACACTGGATACATCATCAACTTTATATTGATACAAAAGTAATATTTTCTAAGTCTTAACTTGACATGGATACATCGACCCCGAAGACACTAGTCTGATTAAGACTAGATACAGAAACAGTCTGAAATATCACTTTAGTTCAGCTGTTGTCTCTACAAACGAAACTAGATGCCAGAATGTTCTAGTTTTGCTTCTTCCAAAACAAAAAGGCAGTTCTATACTTGGGCATGAACGAAACGTAGGCCGCATCCTCATGCTGATATGGGTTAAACACTCAACTTTTGTTGACGGTCAAAATACTTATCCTATATGCAAATAAAGTAAACACATAAATGAGGGAAACAATATATTGAAAAAGAAATTGGGAATTAATCAATTAGTTTAAGCTACTCTACTTTTCATTAAAGATCTTAGACATTCTTGCATGCGGTTGACAGAGCAAAATCATTTATCAGACGGTATCCTCTACGAGCTGATCCAGGAAGTGGCTTGAAGCTGCTGCGTCTCTCACAAGATGAGCGGCTGTCTCTGAATATTGAAAGCCATGGAAAGAGGTTGAACAAACTGATAGTCTCTGAGAAATCATTTCCACCGACGGCCTGAGTTGAGGATTAGTAGATAAGCAAGCGACTGCAAGCTTGAAGATGGTCAGCAAGTTTATCCTCAATGCCTGACGTGGGCGTTGGCAGGCGTGAATCCAATATATTCCTAAAAGCAACTGAGATCTCCATGCCGACTGGAGCTAATAGAGATGAAATGCTAACACCTGGATATCTTCCTCTGATCACCTCGATGGCCACCATTCCGAAGCTATACACATCACATTTCTCCATCACCTTTATTGTGTAAGCAATCTCTGCACAAAGAGGGTGATATATGTATTAGCACAAAGACATTGCTTTAGCTCAATCTTTGGATCAAGAGTTTATTTTAGAGATTTACCTGGAGCTACATAACCATAAGTGCTGATGACTGCAATCCAGTTTGATGTATCCAACTTAAGAAGCTTAGCCGTGCCAAAATCAAAAACATGCGCCTTGTACTCGGAATCAAGCAGAATGTTGTTACTAGAAATATCTCGATGAACAATTGGAGGATTAAAATCATGGTGCATATAAGAAAGAGCATAAGCCACGCCTTTTATTATATTTTCCCTCTTGTTCCAATCCAGCTCTTTAGCTTCTTCTTCATTGCTCAAGATTTAGACAAGCTTCCCCTGTCCAAATACTCATACACTAAGAAAGAGTGTCGTGGATGCGAACAAAAGCCCTCCAATTTCACAATAGGTGTCGAATTTCTGTCAAAGCCCAGATCTCATTCAAAAATTCTTTTTGATCTGTTTGCCCACTATCAACCGTTTGATGGATCTTTTTGATAACTAATATATCACCTAATCTTAATTTGGCCTTGAAGACATTTCCATAGCCTCCCCTTCTAATACAATAAATCTCATCAAATGCCCTGGTGGCTTCCATGATGTCTTCATATAAGATCTTTCCATTGTACTTTGATAGAGGAAAGACTTCAGTGGTCTTGGGTGCTAGTTCCGCTGCTTCTTTCCACAGAAAATGAACAATATTCCGAAGAAAATAAACAAAAGAACTACTCCTAGCAAAGGAAACACAATAAGAAACGCTTTGCCTCCTGCTAGAGAGGTTTCCCTATCCACCACCACTTGATTACATGGCTCCAGTCCTCCAATATTTCCACACAATCCGTTGTTGCCTTCAAACGCTTCTTTTGTTTCATTTTGGAATGCTGTGGTGTTGGGGATGAGACCCTCAAACTTGTTGTGAGAGATGTCCACCTCCATCAAACCTTGCATATCCTTGAAAGTCTCGTATATAAGGCCAGAAAGATTATTGTGTGAAAGGTTGATTTTCGCTAGGTTTTCCAGCTTGTTGAATTGTGCTGAGATCTCATCGCTTAACAAGTTACGACTCAAGTCTAGCTCGGATAAATGAGTTAGCATCCCTAATTGCCTTGGAATGTCTTGCCTCAATTGGTTGTTGATGCAATCCAAGTGGATTAATTTTGAAGAAAGCCTAATAGTTTGCGGGATAGACATGCTCAATCTATTCCTTGACAAATCCAATTTTTGAAGACCAGGTAGCAACACAATCTTTGGACTTATTTTGCCAAAAAGCTGGTTCTTGCTTAGATTCAAATTCACCAAAGAAGTCAAATTTCCAAATTCTCTCGGAATCGCATCGATTAAACCATTGAAGGAAAGATCAATTGCACCTAGTTGAGTTGCGTTTCCAATCTCAGGAGGCAAGCTACCAGTGATGTTATTTCCAGCAATTCTTAGATCACTTATACGCATGCAACTTCCCCAGTTTGTTGAGATTTCTCCATAGAACTTATTGAAACTCATGTCAATAAAGGTCACATTGGGGTAGACACCAAAGGTCTCGGATATGTGTCCAATGAGCTGGTTTTCTTAAAGGCGTACTCTAACTAAGCTTGTGCAATTTCTCAAGCTTCTAGGATAAAACCAGTTAAGTTGTTGCCACTCATTGTAAGGTTTTGAAGCAACGCATCTCAGCATAAGTTCTCTGGTAAGGAGCCGCTTAACTAATTGGTATCTAATTGCAGCACCTCCAAGTTCACTAGATCCCCTAAGGATCTAGGAATTGAACCAGAAATGTGACATCCCAAATTTTCAATTATGTTTTCCATTGAATAAATCGAGCATTTCATCGATGCGCCTTTAGAGCTGTTCTCAGAGCTGATTACTCTCGAGATAATTAGACTATCTGCGAAAGCCATTAAGGAATTTTAACTCAATAGACTTGAAAATTCAACCAAGAATCGGCTACTCGATCGTATTTATCTTTAGAGGCCATTACGGCACAGTTAAAAATCAATCGGGGATCAGAGATAGGTCGGTTCGACTGAGATGTGTGGTTAAATGTAGGTGACTCCATTAAATTGGAAAATTCTTGTCGGCCGGCACTAGACTGATTTTTCTATCGTTTTGGTACCCTGTGTCCGTATTTGAATCCTTGAGATCTTTACGACAATCGAGAGTTGCCAATGTGTCGAATGGGTTCACTGTGGCTCGAAGAAAATCGACCATGGGTCATTTGCACTAAAAATTTCTGAAAGCTACCTAGTAGCCTAGGTTACGCTAAAATTACGCCGATTTGAAATTAACAACGAATTTGAATCCGATTTTAGAAATTGAAAGTTTTTTCATGTCACGAATCATTTTAGGAACGTCGACTCAGTCTTAGAAGATTTTTCTGCAAATTGAGACTTCTTGGGAAAAAGTCGAGGTAGGGCCGTTTTTGTCCAGAAAATGTCGGGGACTGTTTTTTATCGTGCATTTGGGATGCGAGTGGGATCAATTAGTAAGGAAAGATACCAATTGGATTGTTGAGGTGTTGGTTGAATTTATAGAGACCAAATTGGATTGATTTAATGAAGAATAAGTGTCCAATTGAAGAGGAAATCAAGCAAATTCGTATGCCCCCACCACCATGACTTATGGACCCTTTCAAAGGTCTTCTAGAAGGGATAGAGGGCTGGAAATTGCTAGTGGATGACAGCCAAGCTTGATGGGCAAGTTGGGGCACATGAAGATGAGGATAAGAGGCTAGGTGGACCCCTTGTTCCCTTCTTCTCTCCTCCATCCTCTCTCCCTCTCTAAGATCGGCTGACTAGCTCATTTCCTCCTCCATTTGTGCCATTCGAACCCCTCAGCCAGCAGAGAAGCCGCCAGAATGAGCTAGCACGCCGCCGGGACCACTTGCCATCGCTAGACCGCCCGCGACGCCCCGTCGCCCACGTGTGTCCTTTGCCTTGCCGTGACGTTGTCCCCATCCAGTCGTGTGTCCAGCCGTGTCTCACCGTCTAGTAGACTACCATTGGAGCCCTTGCTGTCGCCGTGAGCCGCCACCTCTGCCTGTTTGAGCTGCTAGAGCCTCTGCCGATCCACCACCAGGCTCGCCTCACCAAATCAGCCCCGGTTCTGTCGTTACCAGCCCCAAACAGAAGCAAAATTGTGTGGATTTGCAGCACTATCTTGGCCCGTTTTAAGGTCGTTCAGGACCCTAAAAGCTAGGCCCACTTTGGAGAGAATTGAACCCTGTTGCGTCCCCGTCGAATTGAACCGATCGGGTCGCCGTACAAGTGAATTTAACTCACTAATCCTCGCTTAGTAGGTTAATGACACTTAAGGATTGATTAGTTTAGGTTAATTATAGATTAGATGGATAGTTAGATTAGATTAATGAATTTAATTATTTACTGATGCATGTTAGGGGATCATTAGTGCAGTTAGGGCCTAGACAAGCTCTAGTATTTATCTAGAGTGATTCAGAAATTTTCCGGGTCCGTCTTGATGTTCAATTAGGCATTACAAGCTTAAGTTTGATTTATTGGCATTTATTTATTATTTTTCATAATTATTTAATTAATATTTATTTTCGAAATTTTATGCTGATTACCGTGGTGTAATCTATTTATTTAATTGAGCTTTAAGTGGTGCTGATTGTGCATGAATTACATTTTTGGAATTTATTCTTAAATTCATTTAATTTCAGTAATTAATTGGAAAATAACCGAGCGTCGGTTTATAACGCCAAAAATATTTTTGTGGACTATATAAAATGATGGGATATGTGGAAATAAAATTATTATATTTTGGCTAAGACTGACCGTGTATCCACGCACAATATTTTATCGAGTATGATAAAAATAATGGAAATGTTGGATGGCTGAGATGGTATATTATATCGGCTTACGGGCGATATGTCGCTTTGGGTGAGTAGTATACCGATATACTATATCGGCCTACGGGTGATATGTCAGCTTTGGGTGAGCAGTATACCTTGTTATTAGCTTTAGGTGAGCATTATTAGTATATTATATCAGTCTACGAGCGATATGTCAGTTTTGGGTGAGCAGTATACTATATTATCAGCTTTGGGTGAGCTATACTATCTATTTTCAGCTTTGAATGAGCAGTTCTAGATTATGGTCGGACTTTATAAATAGTATTGATCGAGATGACCGAGGAAGGTCGTGATAACATGGAATCGACTGAGTCGATTGATCGATGATTCGATCTGAGTGAATAATTGTTTGAATTATATTATCTGATAGGAAGGACCTGAGGCCAAGGTAAGTCCTTTATCCCGTGGTTGTGCTTAGGCAGCCCTTAAGGCGTATTTTCTTCCTAGTCGGGTCTTAAGGAGTGGAACTCACTGAGACATAGTCTCACCCCGTTGTGGGATAACATTTTCAGGTCCCTAGATGGTGTTCTGGGAAGACTTGAAGTCTCGGAGTTTGGAAAGGTGGAGTGACTAGAATCAGCGAACGGGTTTGACTAGTAGGTCATGGGACAGCTTCTTTTGGAATAAGCCAATCTTTTTGTAAATAGTCTAGTATTGCAAGTAAACCTGGTTGTTTATAAAATGTTTGTTTTGGTTTGAAAAATTGCTCCTTCTTTTCTATCACATCTGATTGTTGTCTGGGTATTTATATTGTTGTTTCCGCTTGCGCATTAAAATGAATGGGTTGGCGACGCGTCCTGGGACGTCACATTTAATTGACTAAAGAGGGATGGGCACATGCTCGGAGGATCGGGGTGTGACAAGAAAGGTGATTGTCGTGGGGGAACAAAGATTTTAGGTAGGTCAAGTTACCCAAAGAAGAAGGAATTGGGCTAGTGAGCTAATTTGTACTTAGTTCTAAGTCAAGCAGAGTGCGGAGATTTCCTATTTCATCAAGAATGTGACCAGAAAGCTTATTACCATAGAGATAAAGAAAGATACGCTCCATAAAATTGCCTAATGTTGGTGGGATTGAACCCTTAAGATTATTATTGTTAAGGCTCAACTCGTAAGTTGATTCGAATTCCCTAGCTCCAATGGGATGGAACCAGTAAGCTCATTAGCAAATAGGTTTAGCTCTGTCAATTTGGTTTAGTTCCCCAAAGTGGAAGGAATCGGTCCTATTAGGAAGTTGGTGTCAATGTGGAGCACTTCCAAATTTGTCATATTTCCCATTTCAGGAGGAATAGAACTAGAAAAGGAGTTGTTGTAGACATACGGTCTAGCCAATTTGTTCAAATTACCTAATGAGGAAGGTCTTGGTCCATTCAACTGATTCAAATACAGCGTGACCTCATTGAGCAAATGCAATTGCCCGATTTCTTGAGGGAATGGAGCCATTTAACTCATTGGAAACTAGGTGCAGGACCTTGAGTTTCATTAGATGGCCGATCTCCGATGGCATTTTCCCCAAGGACTAATTGATAGAGGGGTTGAGATAGGTGGGATTGCTCAAGAGACTGATTTAAGGTAAAATATGGTCAGAAAGACTATTTATACCCAAGTCCATGTACATGAGATGAGACAAAGATGAGAACAGGAATTCGTCGAGTGCACCTTTGACATAGGCACTGGTGAGATTTATCCCGATTATGCTCTCCGATTGATTGCAGGAGATGCCATACCAAGCACATGGACTCATGGTTGAGTTGGAACCGGTGGCATGATGAGGAGGGGGAGTCCACGAAGAGAGGGAAGTAATCGAATGGTTACCAAGACCGGACTTCCACTTGAGGAGGGCTTGGGTTTCCGCAGGGGAAGCATGAGCAGGAAATGGAATGACAAAGGTAGTGAAAAGGGCAAGGGCAGCCACAAGGCTCATGAGTCTCGTGAATTCTAATGAAGGATCCATCGATTCTTCTCCTTCTTTTTGGCTCTGGTAAGTTGGTTTTTGTCTTCCCGAGGCAACAAGAGATGCTTAAATAGGCTGCGAAAACTCATCTTCTTAACATTTTTCATAGTAATGGGAATGTAATAAAACGACAACTAACTAGAGAAGACTAAGAAAAGGTACGTTGATATTGCTTCGCACGCCGCGGGTAGTCATCTGAGAACTAACTAGGACGAATCTTTGGTTCCTTGAAGACTTCGAATTTTTACTTTTGCACTCTTCGTAGTGACTCGGTTAGTCCCTCTTTTCGAATTGAGTCCCACCCATTATATGAAATGAGAGACTTTGACTTGGACTGAGAATTCTTTGAGGAAAGTGATGTAAAGTCAAGGCCTTGAAGGCTTCGGAATTTTTACTTTTGTAGTTTTCATAGTGACTCCCTCTTTTCGGAATCAGAGTCCCACCCATCATGTGAAATCAGAGACTTTGACTTTGACTGAGAAGTCTTTGAGGAAAGGGATGTAAAGTCAAGGCCTTTCCGTGTGGTTTGTGAACACTCGACTTTCCACAAGATCAAACCCTAATTTGTGCTGCACAATTTTTTGAATTCAAAGCGTGAAAGGAAAGTCTTCTCACTCAGCATTCATGAAGCCAAATCTTGACGCGATTGACCTCGTTATTACATAAACGACTGCTGATGATCTAGCCAAATGGCCCTGAGAGCATGGTATAAAAATAAAATAAAATTTAATGGCATATTTGGAATGGAAAATTGCTAAACATTGGAGCTTGAGTTGAGTTGCATATGATTTGGGTCCAAGTGAGATTGAGTGTGAGCTGCCGAAATTGTATTACAAAAATATGGGTTAGCATGTGTTATATTGGTCAATGTGAATTGTATCCATTTTCCATCAATTTATATTTGACTTGGTCCTTTACTAGGAATAACACCAAATAAATCTAAAAGATTATTTATATCAATTGGTGGAAGAGCAAAAATTCACTGCGTACTAAAAACTTGTCTGGGACCAATATTTTCTCCAAACCTCAATCAACGAATATCAAAAATAATGATGAAGTACAAAAATAACCCTCATAAATTTTACATGAAAAACTCAATGTGAAAAAAACTATAGACGGCTCAAAACTTCCACTAATCACCAAGAATAGCAGAATATACAATAATTCATCTCTAGTCACATAGCTAGAGAATGAACACATCGACAATACAACAATATATCATTACTGGTTAACGAAAGAAGTAAGAAAACTCTAGCCAGGGCTAGAGAAATTGAAAGACAAATTAGAGAAGGATCTCAATGATGATCTTGATCTCATGAATAACAAATTAAAATTTTGGCCGATTTTGACAAGATTTCACCATGTCAAGATTTCACCATTAAATCTAATCTACCTCTTCTCCTTTGAACCTTTGTCTCTCTCCCTTTTCTTTTTCCTTTTGTGTGAACACTCATTTTTCTCTTTTAACTATAAAAGACATTCCACCCTAATGTTTTTTTTTTTTGGACTTTTTTTGTTAAACATGTGAGGGGCCCCATAAGGTGGGCCCAGCCCATCATCAAGTAGGAAGTTCACTTGTTGGAATGACTGGGACGCAAAATGGCTAGGGAGGCTAGAAGCGTTATGACTATCTTGAAGCCTTGCGAATACATGGCCATTTTTCTCTTTCGGTCTGGAAGCCATTTTTCTCTGGTTCACAAGGATTCCTTGATCTTATTTTCCTGTGATTTTCCTATTTGACAATGGAAATGCATCAGCAAGCACTAACTCGTGAAAGGCCTGTTGGTAATGCCATTTGGCATAATGAAAATGGTGACGATTCCCACCGGGTGGTTCTTTTTTGACATTGCATATTTTCTGTTGCCTTTCTTCTAAGCAGTACAATCGAGAATTGAGATGAATTGATACAACTACTCAAGAAGGTTGGGTGAACATAACTCATTGTCTCGCTACGCCTTGATTCGAATAGCTGTCACTTCGTCGTTTTCTGTCTATACTATTCATTCATGATGTTTTCTAAAACTTTGAATTTGCGATGTTGGGTTTCAAATAAGGGCGATCAAGGGCGGGGTCAAACATTGGTCTACTATGGTTTCCATTTTCAAATTCACAAAACTTGGAGCTCTTAGAGGCTATCGTTTCCCAGATGAAGTTTATGAGGCATCGTTTTTGCCATGTTTTGCGCAAGGCTGTTTTCCAGATCTAAGTTCCTTGTTCTGAAGAACCAAGAAGATGATTGATGATGAGCTAAAACACAAATGAGTTCTGCTTGTATTTGACAATGAAGCTAGGCCAAGCAAAAACAGATCATCATGATTTAAAACCACCAGGATTTTGAAGGCTGGATATCGTCTGCCTTCACGCTCTTGAAATATAAGGTAGTGCCAGAACAGAACTCGCATCCTTTCTGAAAAATTGTAGAATCTCCTCTTGAGATGAAACGATGACCATTGATCTTCCTAATTTGAGCACTTCGAGCTCGAAGCTCTAATGAAAACGAAGTCCGGATTTCTCTATTTTGGAGCAATCAAAAGCTACTGAACTTCTATTAAAGACACATGCCATGGCAACATTCACATAGCACTCCGAATAGGAACAATTAGTGTCTGATTGAATGCACTCTGCAGAGATCCATGATTGAAACTCTTCTGCATGTAAGTCAATTTTGCATCTACATAAATCCGAAATAAACGTATAGAAGGACTAACACTGATCAAGGGTTCAGAAATTTCATATTTCAGCTTTACATGGGCAATTCTGTTTTGAGATAACAACACTGGATACATCATCAACTTGACATTGATACAATAGTACCATTTTCTAAGTCTTAGCTTGACATGGATACTTTACTTTTACTCCAAGGACCCTAGTCCAATTAAGACTAGATACAAACTGTTTGAGAACCAGACCGATGGGAACCCATAGGTTCCAAATTCCAAGATATGCAGGGCTCGTTCCAGATTCTAAAAGATGAAGAATCTGTTTTGACAAGTAGGTTCGAAGTTCTTAGTTGGAGGAATCTTGAACCTGTAACCTAGAACCTAGAATACGTTTTCATGTTTTTCTTGGTTCATATTTTCACACAATCATGCGATATTCCATGATATTCAATGATGAGTGTGTAATCTAAAAGTACTAGTTTGAGCTTCTATTTTATGACTGAGACTTTTACTTTATTAATGTTCATATTTTTCGTGTATCTTTATAGTCAGTAAATTGTAGCAACAAGTAATAGTCATTAAGGGTTTTAATTCATTGCGATCGTTTAATTAATAATCTAAGTGGAACCTGAGTAGACCCTTGAACCAATCTTGGAATATGTAATAGGTTAGGTTCCAAGTTCTAGAATATATAAGGTAGGTTCTAGGTTCCAAAAATTGAAGAACCTGTTCTAATGGATATGTTCCAAGTTTCATATGAAACATGTACGAAACCTAGAACCGCTCATCCCTAATGCTTATATTAAGACTTTGTTCACCCAATTAAGCTTGTATCAAATTTGATTTGATTTAATTCCGTAATATTTGTTAAGTTTATTGAGATTACCTATTCATCCCCTGTAGGTAGTACCATTAGCCAACATTACTTAGCATATCAAAAGGACACCAGTTAAAGAATTATTGTAAACAAGTACTCGATCTCATATCTCTAGTTGCATAAAAGTGAGGTACCCTCTATTTTTCACTTGGCTGCTAGACGGCTTCAATAGGATATTAGCGACTCCCAATTTCATAGTCAGATCTATTTCAATTTTAATTTTCCAATGGCACTTGAGATAAGGGCTTGGGAAAACTTGAGCCAATTGAAGATCTTCAGTTTTCAACTCGACATTACCTTTAAGCTCATCTTCTCATCTTCGCCTTGCCACAAGGGTTACAATAGGTACACCTGTGTTGTATTTGCCCTAAACTAATTTCATGTCACAAAAAATTTTGAACTGATATACTCATGCCTAGGAGGCCTTGGAATTTTACAATAAGATTCTTTGAATCTAATTTTCAAAGATGCTTTGAGGTTTGAACCTTTAGCACTCCAGTTCACTATTGCAAACAAGTGTGATAGGTAGGACTGCAAATCAAAGATATGATATCGACCTACAACTTCAACAGAAATTTGGAGTGGGACAACGACAGATTTAGTGATCCTTAAGGACATTAAACGGCACATTCAATCATGTATGAATAAACAAAAATTATGTAAACTTGGGCCAAATGAGCTTTGACAGCTCTTGATCTTCGTTCCCATGGACAAATCAGAATGTCGTATGCTAACAAGAAAAATGACATATAGGAGTTAATGATGCAAAGTGAGCATGTTCATCTAGTCAATCAACCCAATTCGGACATCACACTTAAAGAAGATGATAACAGAGTATAAATGAGCATCCATATGCTAAATTTTAATCTGACAAAAATTGTCTTCCTTGATCTACATTGCACATAATTCAAAGGGGACCACTTCCCAACCATTTCATTGGCCCCCATGAAATTTGATGGCCTTTTGCTTTGGCTTCTTCATCCATTTGGCTCCTTCTTTGTCCATCCTTATTATTTTTTATGCCAACCATTTGAGTCTTCCAGTTTCACATGTAGCATACGCTATGGAGATTCCAATTATGATTCCAAATGTAGAGCCTATCTTGACTGCTTTCCTATCAAACTTGCTACCATGCTGTCTTGAATTATCCTCTTGGAAGAATGATGGTGGTGGAGGCTAAGCATCACCAAGGCATGCGTTTTGTAATGGAGTTCCACATAAGCTTAGGTTTCCACGAAATGAGTTGCTTGTGAGTGTGCTCAATTGCTTGTCTTGAGGTATGGGGCATGTGAGTTGATTCTCGGAGAGGTCTAAATACTCAAGGAATGACAAATCACCCAGTTTTCTGGGAACCCTTGCACTAAGCTTGTTTGAAGATAAATCTAGTCATTCAAGGTTAATCAAATTTCCAAGGGTTAAAAGAATGGAATCCATGAGACAATATTGGGAAAGGTTGAGCCCTATAAGAAAATGAAGATTTCCAATAACACTTGGGATGTTCCCTTGAAAAGAGATGAGTGATAAGTCCATGCTTGTGAAGATGTTCAAGATCCTCTCTAGCTGAATCTCCTTTCCTTTCATGTTCACGTTCATAGAAAGCTTCATAGAATCGCGTTCCAACTTCCTGCCTCATGTACATGATTTGTTTGTGGCTCTTGCCCATTTTGTCCATTCATCATCCCTTCAAGTTTTGCTATCAAATTAGCTTACAAAGGACCAGCAAAGTCATTATTTGAGAGATCCAAAATGTGCAACTTAGGAAAGAAATGATCTATTGGAAAATCTAAAATTGTTGGACCCCAAAGTAAGGACATTTAGGTCCGACAGTCTTCCCAACTGTCACGCCTCGGAACTCCGAGCACGCGCACATCTCTCCATGGTTGATATAATTGCGACGTCCTAGGACGCATCATCGACCCATTCATTTTATTGCACATATGGAAGCAAATAAACAAACCCCTGATAGCAAATTGCATGGGATAGAAAAGCAGGATAACAAATTCACAACCAAAACACGCTTTTATAAACAACTAGGTTTATATACAGAACTAGTGTGTCTATCAAAAAAATCAGTCCTAAAAAAGGAAACTGTCCTATGATCCTTTAGTCGAACACGTTCACTGGTCTTTCGGACTCCATAGGCTCCGGGGGCGCCGGGTCCACCACAGCACCATCAGGAGGGTCAATTGCACCCTCGCCAAAGGCAGCATCAACTACCACAGCGGGGACCTCAAAACCCTGGAGGGGACCAACTCTGTATCCATTGAGCTCGCGGCGAAACCACGCCTTAAATCAATGAGGTACCCTTTGAGGTAGGCCTTCATCGACCTAGACGGTGGTCACTACGAGCTCATAGACCCAGACCCTGTGGCCTCCGGGAACCAGCTCAGTAACCCTCCGAGGCTGACCAAAACGAATTGACGGGGCCGTCATCTAAGGATCTAAAAAGAATTGAGCCCATGACGGGGTGAGACAACATCTCAGCAAGTCCACCTCCTAAACTCCGACTAGGAAGGAAATATGCTTAGCCACACAACCACATAGCCACATGGCCACACAATCATAGAGACTTACCTCGTCTCATATCCTCTCTGCAGGTCAGCATAGTTCAAATATACAACCATATGCAGTAATCAAACTCAATCAATTGGAATGCCACAACTTTCATCTCAATAAGTACAAGGGTCCCAATTATAAGGCTAAATCGTTATGACACGTCTCATACCATGCTACACAATTTTGTTTCATAATCTGGCCCGTCAATATCTTCCAACATGCGAACCAATTTTTAATCACGGCCACACACGGGCATGGCCTACTTGACATTCAATGGTCTTCTGGCGTAATCAGGTATCGTCTCACCCCACTGAGCACGGTAACGTCAACACGAGACGGCATTCCACAAAGGAGCATCGGTCCAGAATCTACTGCGATCGGCATCCATTAACAAGGGGCATCTTATATAGGGGCACGTCCACCCAACTCATTTCGGGGATGGGTTCTCTTAATCAACACACGATTATTCAATCTCGGCTAAGGACACCGTGCATTACACTCAAATGCATAGATTAAAATAGTGAACGTGGCCTAATTTCTTCATATTAAAAATACATGGTAAAATAATTGTATGTGGGTACATAGTCAATTTGAACCAGAAAAATTAATATCTTTCCTTTTAAAATCCTATTGTTTGATATAGTCTATAAAACCATTTTTGGTGTTAAAACCCAACATCTGGGATTTTTTAATTAAATATCAAAATTTCACAATTTTGGAATAAATAACCAAAATTCCAATCACCACTCAATTTGCACAAATTAAAACTCAATTGCATAAACTAAGCACACCATTACAATCAGTACAAAATTTTGATCATCGACTATACCGGTATAATTTCCGAAAAATATTAAATAATTAAATAAACACAAAAAAAAATTAAATAATGTAATTTAAATGCAATAAATACCAACTTAGGCCGGAAACGCTAATCTAACCACCTAAACGGGCTTAGAAAATTTTCGAACCTATCTAGATAAATAGCACAACCTATTTAACCCCTAATCAATCTATTCTAACCATCTAACATGCACAATCGAACAATTAAATCACTACTCTAAACTAACTAACCACCAAATCCCTAATTAGCCTAAACTAATTATCCACTAAACGTCATTAACTCCCTAAGCATAGTTTAGCAAGTAAACTCATCGATTTAGCAAGTCAGTGAGTCCATGGCGATGGCGACACGGAGGCGAGTGACACTCGAGCCTACGACGACACCAGCTGGGAGGTTTAGACCGGTCTAAAAATGGGCCTAGAAGCTCTAAGGCCCTTGCTGGCCTTCGGTCTCCGCCCAAGGACTAAAGGGGCTGGCGCAAGGCTCGACTCGGGCTGAAACGGCCACATAAGTGGCGGACGGCTGTTGCCGGGGCCGGGCGGCCGACTTCGGCGGCTGAACGGTGACGAACATCGGCTCCGACAGTTGGACAGGGCTCGAGATGATGGCTAGGAGGGTCTGGACGACGGGATGGAGAGCAGGAGGTGTGGATGGGGGGGATGTGCGTGCGGGCTCGCGGGTGGCGTGCGACGGGTCCGGCAGCTCGGGAGGCGATCGACGGTGAAGGGGGAGGCTGGCTGGCTGTTCTTTGGTTCTCTCAAGCTTAAAACTCACATAACAATGGATAAAGTAAGCTAAGGGAAGAAGAAGAAGCCAGCTGAAGATGGAGGGGCCCAAAGTGCCTCAAAGTCAAGCTAAATATCTTTGTTGTGCTCATTGCTTGGCCCCACCTCTTTAGCCTTCAACCTCAGCCAATTTCCACACCTAAACTTCCCCTAGAAGCATTGAAGAGGTCCAAAATGTTGCTGCACCCTTGGCCTACGAATTTTGGATCATTTCCATCTAATTTGATCCAATTCTTGTCCAATTGGACTCAAATTGGTCCCCATAAAATCAACCAAGGTGCCCTCAATCATCTTATGATTTTTCCTCGTCAATTGAACCAACTTGACGACCAAAAACGCAACAAAAAATGGCCATCTAATTTTTCCAATCCAAAATAACCCAACTTTGATTTTTCGCCGAAATCTTGGGTTTGCAGAAAAATCTTTGGAGGATGAGTCGACGTTTCTAAAATGAATCGTGACATGACAAAACTTTAGAAATCGGATTTAAATTCGCAGTTAATTTCAATTGTGCGCAATTTTAGCGTGACCTAGCCTACTGGGTAGCTTTTAGGAATTTTTAGTGCAACTGACTCGTGATTGATTCACATTGTGCATCTTCGACACATTGGCGACGCTAAGTTGTTGTGAAAATCTCGAGGTTTCAAATATGGGCACAAGGTACATAAATGACAGAAAAATCAGTGTAGTACCGTTTGACAGAAATTTTGCAATCAGGTGAAATCACTCACACACTAATCACGTACTTCTATCGAATCGACCTATCTTCGGTCTTTAATCGATTTGAAGGTGCCGTAATGACCCTTGCAGATTAGCACGGTCGAGTAGTTGATTTCTGGTCGAATTCTCAAGTCTATTGCATTAAAATCCCTTAGCGGTTTCACTAGATAGACTAGTTATCTCGTGAGTGATCAGCTCAGAGAAAAATACTATAGGCGTGTCGATGAAAAGCCCAACTTATTCAATTGAAAATAGAATCAGAAATTCGAGATGTCACACTAACTATGCTGGGAACTTATCCACTATCTTATTGTTGCTCAAATCTAGGACTTCCAAGTTTTTGGAATTGACAAAGGATTGGGGCAATGTGCCTTCAAATTGATTTTGACTCAAATCAAGAGTTCTTGCTACTTCAGAGTGAAGATGTTTGAGGGATCGTGCCTGAAAGACTATTCATTCTCAAGTTCAAAATAGATAAATCACTACTCAAGTATGATAAGCTAATTATTAGACAAGATGAGGAGTGAAAGGTTGGTGGCATTGCAAATCAATAGCGATATCTTCCTCAAAAGTTGATTCTCGCTGAGGCATAAATAGACTAGGTTAGTCAAATTACCAAAAGAAAAAGGAATTGGACCGGTGAGCTGATTTGCACTCAGATGCAATAGGTCCATAATTTGAATTTTTCCAAAATCATTAGGAATGCTACCAAAAAGATTTTTGAAACTTAGTAGCAGCACCTCCAAGTTCATTAGATCCCCTACAATCTAGGAATCAAACCAGAAAGCTGATTGAGGTGGAGGCCCAAATAAACTAGGCTGGTCAAGTTACCCAAAGATGAAGAAATTGGGCTGGTGAGTTGATTTCCACTTAGCTTTAAGTCATGCATAGCGCAAAGATTTCCTATCTCATTAGGAATGTGACCCAAAACTAGTTATCATAGAGGTAAAGAAGGGTAAGCTCCGTCAAATTGCCTAATATCGACAGGATTGAACCAATAAGATTATTATTGTAAAGACTCAACGAGATAAGAAGGTTCGAATTCCCTAGCTCTAAGGGGATAGAACCGTTAAGCTTATTGGCAAATAGGTGCAGCTTTCTCAATTTGGTTAAGTTCCCTATAGTGGAAGGAATTGGTCTTGTTAGGAAGTTGGTATCCATGTGGAGCACTTCCAAATTTATCATTTTTCCCATTTCAGGAGGTATAGAATTAGAAAGAGAGTTGTCGTAGGCATACACTCTAGCTAATTTTCTCAAATTACCTAATAAGGATGGAATAGATCCATCCAATTGATTCAAACACAACGCGACCTCACTAAGCCAATGTAGTTGCCCAATTTTTTATGGAATAGAGCCATTTAACTCGTTGAAAGCCAAGTGAAGGACCTCCAATTTTGTTAGACAGCCGATATCTGGTGGTATTAGCCCCAAGAACTGATCGATAGAAAGGTCAAGATAAGTGAGGTTGCTCAAAAGACTAATTTGAGGCAGAATGTGGCCAGAGAGACTATTTACACTCAAGTTCATGTACATGAAGTGAGACAAAGATGATAATGGGAATTCGTCAAGTTTTAACCTTTAACATTAGCTCTAATGAGATTTATCTCGATCATGCTCCCGACTTGATTGCGAGAGATGCCATACCAAGTACATGGACTGACCGTCAAATTGGAATGGGTGGTATTACAAAGAGAGGAAGTCCAGAAAGAGAGAAGAAACCGAATGGTGGCCAAGACTGGACCTCCACTTGAGGAGGGTTGAGGCTTCCTCAGGGGAAGCATCAGCAGGAAGCATCGGCAGGAAGTGGAATGATAAAGGTTGGGAAAAGGACAAGGGCAGCCACAAGGCTAATGACCCTCTTAAATTCTAATGAAGAGTCCATCTTTTCTTCTCCTCCTTCTCTTTTGGTTCTGATAATTGGTTTTTCTTTTCCCGAGGCACAAAGCGGTGCTAAAAAAGGTTATAGGTAGTATTTGAAAGCAAACTGGACGAATTTTTGGTTCCTTGAAGACTTAGGAATGTTTTATTTTGAAGTCTTGATTGGTGACTTTTCTGGCTTGGTGAGTTTCCATTTCGGAATTGAGTCCCACTCGTTAAATGAAATCTAGAGACTTTGATAGAGATGTCTTTTAGGAAAGTGTTGTACAAGTCGAGGTCTTTCGTGACGTGTGACGTGTGTGAACACTTAACTTTCTACAGGATCAAATCGTGATTTGTGCCACACGTTATGCAATTTCAAGCGTGCGTAAGGGAAGTCTACTCACTCGGCATTAATGAAGCCAAATCTTTCCCCAATTTATCCCATCTTGCAGAAATGACAGCCAATGATTTAGCCAAATGGCACCGAAAGCACGGCCAAAATAAAATAGGAATAAATGCACTGAAAATTTTAAAACTTATTAGAAAAGTGCAATTTAATTTCTCTAACTTACCAAAAAAATATGAATGAGTCTTAAACTTTATTACGAAGATGCAATTGAGTCCTAAAATTTTAATAAGTAGAATCAACGGAAGAACTTGATTAGACTAATATAATGACTTTAAGACTTAATTGCATTTTAGAAAAAAATTAGAATTCATTTGTACTTTATAATAAGTTTTAGGAATTTTAATGCTCTTATTCCAATAAAAAAATCCATGTATTCAATAAAATTGATGATTGTGTGTAAGTACAGGGACAAGTGTCAAATGGATCAAAGCACCGCTCTTTAATGGCCGAGTTCGGTTAGCTAAAATTTGAAGAATGGGTTGTTATGTTATTAAAATAAGAAAGTCCAATAAGAAGTGTTTTAGTGAGTCTACATTGTACTTACCCGCGACCCATGTTAATCAAACAGGAAGATTGGCAATGAAAATCTAACATCATTTTGGGGCCCGCTTGTTTGAGCCATTTTGACATATGATAACGTCATTAGTTGGGAATTTTGAAATGTTCGATAGTTCCAATGGAGATATTCCCGCATGTTGCACTGGATAATGACATTGTCGTTTGATTATGTTCTGAAGTCATCTTGATTATATCAAAGTTTTCCATCGAATTCTACTCATAATAAGAACTTATTTTCCTCTATTTATAAGCTTTTGCAATTCTTTTTCACTTTAGTTTATTGCGTTTATCATTTTTGTAATATATTAAATAGTAGGTAGCATTGCATTGCTTGATTAAAAAAAAATCTAATGACTGCAAAAAAAGAAAAAAGAAAAAAAAAGACAATCAACGTCAGTTATTTAAATGGGGTAAACTGCCATGAATAGAAGCGTGGGTTGAGTTGAATAAGACTTGGGTATGAGGGATTGAGTATGGGTTGCCGAAATTGTATTACAAAAATATGAGTTAATGTTAGTTAAATGGGTTAATTTGAGTCAGACCTAATTTCAACCCACCCAAACTTGACCTGACCCTTTAGTGAGAATAGAACCAAATAAATCCAAGAGATTATCGTTCTTAAAAGGTTAGAGAGAACGGTAGAGAGAACCATAATCAATAATTATATAATAATAAACGCGGTGTGGTGTAGCCCAAATTTTCTTAGGGTCTATTCTTGATTTTGTTAATGACAAAGGCGCTTCAGTTTTTTTAGTTGCTTCTTTCCTTATGAAAGGATCGTACTCGAATCCAAATAGAACAGAAATGTGTATGGGCTCCACATGCTAATGAGCTAATCCCGTTTACCTATTCTTAAAAGGCCGGTATTTACTTCGTTGGATAAAACTAAGGCTTTGCAAGGTATCTCTAACTTGCAAGAATCGGGAAAAATTGTCCAAAAAGTCCAAAATCTTGTACAATGACCAATTCAATCCTTAACTTTTTTTAATTTTGTCAATTCAGTCCTAAATCTTTTGACAACTTATCAATTAAATCTTTGACCTTTTGATAACTCGCCAAATTTAGTGAGGCGATGGCATTGCAGCCCTTGTTGTGGTCAGCAAATTGTCAGAAGATCTAAGATCAAATTGACAAAATTGAAGAGTTTATGACTAAATTGATCGCCGAATAATAGGTCTAGGACATTTTGGACAATTTTTTTGGAAGAATTGTGAGCTTTCATTATTGTCAAATACAATTTTTTACCAAAGTAACTGGAGGTTGGGGAGTCTAAACACTTAATAAGATCAATAGCGCTATATCTTTTTACTCGATCACTAATGCCGTGACTTTTCATCACCATCACATGTTAGAATCTCCCAAGTAATGCATCAGCCGAATGTGAGGCCAAGGAATCGAACCCATTTTCAGGGAACTTCGTCGACGCCCAACAAAAATTGTCAAAAGTAAGAGGGCGCCAAAGTGGAACACCTACAGCTGTATGAATATAGAAAAACCATACGGCCCTCTTAGCAGATCACCTTTGGGGATGGCTACTGGTTCATGACCAAAAAATGGCAAACGAAGAGTACAGGATGGACTTTGTGCAGATGCAGTAGGGGAATCGGCAGGCTGTGGAGCTGAGAAGCTCTTTCACCATTTCGTCCATCAGGACTCTCGAGTGTAGAAGGTCTATGATTTGGAGACGAACTCCTCTCATATTCAGCTTCGCGCGGGGGACGAACTGAAATGAGGGAAAAAAGTCTCCAATCATCTAAAAATTCTCAACAATCAGAAGAAGCACAGAGGGGAAATGAGGAGGGCCATCGCCTCGTGTCTCTGACTTCAGTCCTCGTCATCATACTTGGGTGCCCTTCGGTCTCTGCAACGATCTGGACTTGTGCTGTAGCTCCTGCTCCGGTGATGGTAAGTCCTTCCCCCGTCTCTGTACTCATCGCGATCATATCGTCCCCTGCTTCTGCTGCGACTTCTCCTCCCGTGATTGCGGTCTATGTACCTGAAAAATCTGTCTTACCGTCAGTTGCAGGAGAGCATGAGAGGGAATCACGTCCAAATCCACAAGATGCAACCACCACTAATTAATGGCACGTCAGTGGAAATTTTATCCAACTTACTACGAACGAAGAGCAAGGGGCAACAAGCTAGGATGTCACCTAATAACCTGGTTCAGAGCATAGGGATGCGTTAGGTAACGTTTTTATTCTCGGAAACAATTTCCTTTTAGAGACTTTTTTTTTTAATTTCTATTCTCAGGAACAGTTTTTGAGCATTTTAAAGTGTTTGATAACTGAACAAAATTCCTATTCCCAGAACTGAAATACGTTTGATATGATCCCAAATATTTTTGTGACATAGACTTTCTTTTAATTTATTAATAATTTTCTTATTTTATTATTTTTCTTTTCTTATTTCTTTTTTTCTCCTTTCTAATTGGCCAGACAAGGGTCGGCGGGCCTCGCGTGGCGAGGCGAGGCTCGACCTCACTTGGCTACCACGAGGTTGGCCTCGCCCACCCAGTGATGCCGACCTCGCCCGTGGTCCGGTGAGGTCGATAGACCATGGGCAAGGTCGAAGTCGCCTGGGTGTGTGAGGCCGACCTCGCAGTGGCCGAGCGAGGCTCAACCTCGTTAAATCTAGGCAAGGTTGAGCCTCACCAGGGATAGTGACCAGCTTAGGGGCCGGCGAGGCTTCGGCGAGGTCGCTGGCGACCAACTAAGGGAAAGAAGAGAGGAAGAGAAAAAGAAGAAAAAAAAAAAAAGAAAAGAAAGAAAAGAACCCACTCCATTGGTGGTCGCGTGGTTTGTGCTCAATCCCTCCTTCGGAAGGGAGCGAGTTCAAATCCCCGCTTTCGCTTGTGCGACTCACCCACGGCTGAGTCAAGTAGGTGGGCTCGGTTCGCCCGAATTTACACCGTCAGCTGCCGGCTATACAAAGACTTCCTAGGTTACCAAAAAAAAAAAAAGAGGCCTATTTCTTGAGTTGTTCTCGGGAACAAAAAACAACTTTTATTTTTATTTTTTTATTTCTGTTCCAAATCCATTCTCAGGAACACATTTGTTCCTAGGAACAAAAAACTTATCAAATACGTTTTTGTTCTATTTATATTTCCAATAACAAAATAACAGAAACAAGTGTTTCCGAGAGCGTTACCAAACACACCATAAATGATCAAAAAGCAGAATCTAGAAACCTACAACTCAATGGCATAATATAAAATAGCTAAAAGAAATTAGCAACGCCACATCGATAACGTACTTGTTAAGGAGGATCATAGGACTTAGGAGTTTTCAATGTCATGTGCAAACATCTTAGTTAAGGTGCCACGGTCACATTCTTCATCTATCTAGGATGTGTCATCAAAGAGCTGATGATGGACTAAGTACAACTTTATAAGCTCTTCATCCGGCATGAATTAGCAAAAATACTTTTGGGACAAGAGCAAAACAAATCCTAAACGTTTTACCCACAATCTCCAATTGAGTTTTAAATCATTTCATATATATTCAATAGGCCATCATGTTGTTGTAGATGCCATTTTTCCCTACAAAATGGAGTCCACTCAATATACATGAAATTAACTATACTTTTTTACTGCAAAGTAAGAAATAAGGCATTGGGTTTTTTAATTGCAAGACTCACGTGAAGACTAAAGCTCAAATATTCATTTAAATTGAGGAAAAATTGGCGATTTACGAAAAGTAGTAAAGATAATTTAATGAATTTAGTAAAGAAGAGATTAAATTGATATAACTTATTTTTAGTGTGCTTTTTAACTTGGTTATTATATACACGAACAAGTGATAAAAGTCAATTACAACTAACATGATTAAAATTATCATACTTTAAATCTAATACAATATACTTTACGCCAGTTTGAATTTTAATATAACTTTTTTATAGTTTTTTCATCTTATTTCTTGTTATCAATATCCTTGATCTAAATAGTGAAAGAGATATGAAATCTTAAATAAAGATCAAATTCCCCAAAATAACACATTTGTTCTTGAGGATCATAAGCTTTTCTATCAAATAAAACCAAGACCCATGGAGCCTGAACTTCAATCTTTAAAGCTCAATCCATCACTTCTGAAACGTGAGGAGGAAGAGCACAGCGCGCAGACAAGGCCAGGGGAGAAGGTGGAGGGGGAGGCGGTAATCAATTCCTCTGTCCATGACTACTAGAAAATCGTTCGGGAGAGCGACCAACGCAGAGAGGAGGAATCGGTTTTGAGGAAAGGCGGGTGAACGCAGGACTTTTTCTTTCTGGGGAGGGTTGGTTTAGACGCTGGAGAGAGCATTTTTCGGGGTGGGAAACGACCTCTGTTGGGAGAGAAAGATCTATGAAATATGGGTCGGAGAGTTTTGGTACCGATTGCGTTTAGATCTATGAAAACGAGTTTCTATAGGTGTTTCTATCTTATTGAGCAGTTTTGGTATCAATATGGAATTGTGTCGTGGTATCTAGATCATTCAGTTGAGACGCCCATCCCCTGTTCGATGAAATGTTTATGAGAATTTAGTGCGAGCTAACCGCATTTTTCGTGTAATCCGAAAGTAAAGCGATCTAGATTGAATGATCTTAACTGGCTTCAAGTCATTGACGTCCGAATCCTAGTGATTTCTCAATATTTGAATCTGTTTCTGAAGTCTGGGTTCATTGTTTTTGTGTTTTATGTTCCAACACCTGTGACTGATGGTTACTGGTGAGAGCTTGGCTGGAGTTGATGTCACAATTAACGATCTTTCGTAAATCGTTCTAGCTTATCTCCACATGGGTTGTCTTACTTCATATCCTTAGTTACAGTCCATCTCGGCAAGTCATAGTAAATGGGGTAACGTCTGGCAAACAGCCATGATCGAAGGTAATAGCCAATGACATGAGTCTTGTTATGAATATGGGAAAGAAAATAATAAGAATGGGTTCAATTAGGTTGATGAACTTTGGGTTTCATTAGTTAATGGATTTGGGCTTAGCCTGGTTTGATGAATATGAGTCGTGTTTAATCTGCTGGTTCTAGACTTAGCTCCGCTCAGATGTCATTTTTGCTTGCTCAGAATTTGAGTCTTAATGTGTCCATGGTTTTAATCACTTTTAGCCTGTTTAGTTTTCCTTTCTATAATTAAATTGCAGACTGCTTTGTTGGATACTTGCTGGTCATTCCTCATGGAGTGCGATTTGAGTCAATCTCAAGGTCGTTTGACAATCATTCTGATTGCTCTTGATGGCTTCTCAATATGTGGTAAATTTTCTAGTCGTTTTAGTATGCTTAGGTGCAATTTTCATGTGAAGCTTGGGGTTGTAGCTTCTGCCTTCGTACTGATCGTTCTTCTGTTTTTTCCGGCGTGAATTTGAATTGAGTCAACCTGTGTTCGGGTGTCACTTTGGTTGCTCATGTTGAAATATTAGCATGTCAATTTCTTGGCAATGTTGGCATGTTGTTATGTTGATTGTTTAGATAAGTTGTGGATTGTGCACTTTGGATGTTGCTGACTGGAGATGCCTAGGCTTGTTATGCGAAAGTTTTGGTCCCGTTAAGTATAATTTAGATGTCTTCGTATGCATGTGAGCATGAAATTCATTCCTAGTCGATTTGGCATGGTTAAACATCATTTGCATGAGCGGAAGGGGCTTTCTTGCATCCTGAACGTTGCTGTGGGCTATGGATTGGGCGTGATTTTGAAGCGCATTGATGTGATTGATGGCTTAATTTCGTAGTTCTTGTAGAACATAGGCATATGATTCATGTGATCGCATTCTAGTTTAGTTTAGATTTAGGTAGGTTCATCTCTTAGAAAAAATTCGATCTGATTTGAACATTGGTCATAGGAGGTTCTGTCCTCAGACGTAATAACAAGGCAATGTATATTATTTGCTTGACATTTCATTAAATTTGTTTCCATATGCTTTATTCTAATTGTACTTGTTGTGATTGTCTACTTTCTTCTGATTACGCACTTGCATGTGAACATCATTTAGCGGCATAGTGTCATAAAATGGATAAGGATCGTGTGAATCACTTAGGCAACTATTCAATCAAGTTAGGGTACCGAAAGGGTACTAGTTAGAGAATTATTATAATCAAGACCCTGATCTTACATCTCTAGTTGCTTAAAAGTAAGATATTTCCCATGCTTCACTTGGCTCCTGGCCGGCTCTAATAAGCTAGTGGTGACTCCTTGTTAGGTTGGACTTCATAGATAGATCTATTTTAATTGTAATTTTCCAAATGTTGCGCAAGGTGAGGGTTGGGAAGAACTCCCGTCAATTGAGAACCAAGTTCTCAACTCAACAATTATCTCTAAACCTGTCTTCGCCTCGTTGGGAGGGTCACGGCAGGTATACCCATGTTACATTTGTTTTAAGCTAATTTTTGCGCCATAAAAAGTTTCAAATTAATATATTTATGCCACATTTACCTCAAACTAATTTTCATGTTACAAATTGCCAAACTAGTACACTTATACCACATTTAGCCTCACCAAAATTTTAGATCGGGAAATTTGCTAAAATCTATTACTTTTTCCCTAAGAGCTCTGTCAAGTTTCGAAATCTATTAAAAGCCATAATTTTATATGGCTTGAAAATTAATTTAAGGTAAATGTGACATGAGTGTACTATTTTTATATTTTTTTCATGACATGAAAAATTAATTTGAGCTAAATGCGACAAGAGTAAGGGTTTGAGGATTTTTGTGATGCAAAAATTAGTTTGGTTGAATGTGGCACGGATATACTAATTTGGGATTTTGGTGATAATAAACCTAGAATTTAGAAGAAGTTACTTACTAAATTCATTATGATGGTGGTAACATATTGACAAGTCAACTTATGAGCAAGTTAGCGGTTATACTTTTTGGCGAACAGTATATAAAAATTACCAGCAACTTCAAAAATCCTCAAACTTGAAAATTTTCAGTTTTTTGCCCCAGGAGACCCTAGGATTTGGCAATAAGATTATTTTGAATCTAAACTTTGAAGGTGCTTCGACGTTTGAACCTTAATTACCCCCTGTTCACTATTGTAGACAAGTATGATAGGTGCAAGACTGTAAGTCAACATTCTAATATCGGCATGCAACTTCAACAGAAATCTGCAATGGGACAATGACAAATTTAGAAATCCTTGACATATTTCAATGGCACACTCAATCACGAAACCCCGGGCTAAATGGGCCTCAACAGCTCTTCATCTTTCTTTCTTTCTCATGGAGAAATAAGAATGGTGCACACTAAACAAGAAAGGACACATAGGGTGTTGATGCAAAGCGAGTTTTTTGAAAGTTCTCTTTTTTGTCCATCTATTCAATCGGCCTGATTCAGTAATCACACTTCAAGAAGAGGATGACAGCATCATAAAAACAAGCATCCAAATGGGAAATTGCATTCTAACTAACAAAAATTGTATTTCCTGCCCTACATTTCACTTTATTCAAAGCAACCACTTCCCAATAATTTCATTGGGCTCCATGAAATTTGATGGCCTTCCACTTTGGCTTCTTCATCAATTTGGCTCTTCTCTCCATCCTTCTCACTTCTCTCACAAGCCATTTGGGTCTTCCAGCCACATAAAATGTATGCTAAGGATATTCCAATGACGATTCCAGATGCATAACCTATGCCAACCACTTTCCTATCAAAACCACCACCATGCTCTCTTGTACTATCCTCTTGGAAGAACGATTGTAAAGTTGGAGGAGGCTGAGCATCACCACGACAAGTGATTTGTAAAGGAGTTCCACATAAGCCTAGGTTTCCACGAAATGAATTGCTTGTGAATGTGCTTAGTTGCTTGTCTTGAGGTATGGGGCCTACAAGTTGGTTCCCTGAGAGGTCTAAACACCCAAGAAATGACAAATCTCCCAGTTCTCTAGGAACCCTCCCACTAAGCTTGTTTGAAGATAAATCTAGCCATTCAAGGTTAGTCAAATTTCCAAGAGTTGAAGGAATGGAACCCATGAGGTGGTTGTAGGAAAGATTGAGCCCTTTGAGAAAATGAAGATTTCCAATGACACTCGGGATGTTCCCTTGAAAAGAGTTGAGTGATAAGTCGATGGTTGTTAAGATGGTCAGGATCCTCTCTAGCCGAATCTCCCTTCCTTTCATGATCACATTGATGGAATCTTCATAGAACCCCATTCCAAGTCCAAGTTCCTGCGTCATGTACAATGATTTGTCTTGCAGCTCTTGTGCATTTTTTCCATTTATCATCCCTTGAAGTTTTGCTATCAAATCGGTTGGTAAAGGACCAACGAAGTCATTGTTCGAGAGATCCAAAATGTGCAACTTGGGAAAGAGGTGAGCTACCCTTGGAAAATCTAAGGAACCCTTAAAATTGTTGGACCTCAAAATAAGAACTTTTAGCCTTGGCAGTTTTCCCAGCCATGCTGGGAACTTATCCTCTATCTTATTGTTGCTTAAATCCAGAACTTCTAGCCTTGTACAATTGACAAGGGATTGTGGCAATGTTCCTTCGAATTGATTTTGACTCAAGTCAAGAGTTCTCAAGCTACTTCGCCATGACAATGTTAGAGGGATTGTGCCTGAAAGACTATTCATTCGCAAGTTCAAAACCACTAAACCAATGCTCAAGTTTGATAAGCACTTGGGTAGGCCACCGGCTAAGGAATTATTAGACAAGATGAGGACTTTGAGGTTGGTGGCATTGCATATTGATGAAGAGATCTTCCCCACTATTTTATTATTTGCGATATCATAGTAATCTGTGAATGGTGATGGAAGTGGAAGTGGACCTTCAAATTTGTTGTCGGACAAACTAATTTTTAACAATGAGGTTTTTGAGAAACCTTCTACTGGCCACTGTCCTGAAAGTCGATTGCCATGGAGGATTAATCTGACTAAACTTGTGCAATTTCTGAAGCTTCTAGGGATAGAACCTGTTAAGTTGTTGCCACTCACTATAAGGTTTTGGAGCAACCGACCTCGGCACAAGTTCTTTGGTAAGGAGCCACTTAATTGGTTGGTATCCAATTGCAGCACCTCCAAGTTCACTAGATCTCCTAAGGATCTAGGAATGTGACCAGAAAGCTTATTATTGGAGAGATAAAGCGAGGTAAGCTCCGTCAAATTGCCTAATGTTGGTGGGATTGAACCTGTGAGATTATTATCATCAAGGCTCAACTCATTAAGACGATTCATATTCCCTAGCTCCAGTGGGATGGAACCAATAAACTCATTAGCAAATAGGTGCAGCTGTGTCAATTTGGTTAAGTTCCCTAAAGTGAAAGGAATCGATCCTGTTAGGAAGTTGGTGTCCATGTGGAGCAATTCCAAATTTGCCATATTTCCCATTTCAGGAGGAATAGAACCAGAAAGGGAGTTGTTGTAGAGATACAGTATAGCCAATTTTCTCAAATTACCTAATGAGGAAGGTATAGGTCCATTCAACTGGTTCGAATACAGTGCGACCTCATTGAGCAAATGCAATTGTCCGGTTTCTTGGGGAATGGATCCATTTAACTCATTGGAAACCAGGTGCAAGACCTTGAGTTTTGTTAGATGGCCGATCTCCGGGGGTATATTCCCCATGAACCGATTGATAGAGAGGTCAAGATAGGTGAGATTGCTCAAGAGACTGATTTGAGGTGGAATATGGCCAGAGAGACTATTTATAGCCAAGTCCATGTATGTAAGATGAGACAAAGATGAGAATGGGAATTCGTCGAGCGTACCTTCAACATAAGCACTGGTGAGATTTATCCCGATTATGCTCCCCGCCAGATTGCAGAAGATGCCATACCAAGCACATGGACTCATGGTCGAGTTGGAACTGGTGGCATGATGAGGAGAGGGAGTCCACGAAGAGAGGGAAGGAACCGAATGGTTATGAAGACCGGACTTCCACTTGAGGAGGGCTTGGGCTTCTGTAGGGGAAGCATGAGTAGGAAGTTGAATGAAAAAGATAGTGAAAAGGGCAAGGGCAGCCACGAGGCTCATGACCCTCTTGAATTCTAATGAAGAAGCCATCGATTCTTTCTATTTCTTCTCTTTTGGTTCTAATAAGTTGGTTTTTCTTTTCCCAAGGCAACGAGCGATGCTTAAATAGGCTGTGAGAACACACCTTCCTATCATTTTCCATTATAATGGGATGTGGGAATATGCAATAAATTGACAAGTAAACAGTGAAGACTAAGAAAAGGTACGTCGATATTGCTTCACACGCCGTAGTAATCTGAGAGCCCACTGGGACGAATTTTTGGTTCCTTGAAGGCTTTGGTATTTGTTACTTTTGTAGTCTTCGCAGGTGACTTTTCTCACTCGGTCAGTCCCTATTTCGGAAATTCCTTTTTTTTTTTTTTTTTTGGGGGGGTGTTCTGATACGAAATCCAGACCCTACGACTGAGAAGTCTTTGAGGAAAGTGATGTAAGTTAACGTCTTTCGTGAGGTGTGTGAAAACTCAACTTTCCACAAGATCAGACTTTAATTTGCGCCGCACAACTTTGAATTCAAAGCGCAAAAGACAAGTCTTCTCACTCACCGTCTTTCGTGAGGTGTGTGAAAACTCAAGTTTCCACAAGATCAGACTTTAATTTGCGCTGCACAAGTTTGAACTCAAAGCGCAAAGACAAGTCTTCTCACTCGCCATTCATGAAGCCAATTCTTGACGCGGTTGACCGCAAACAACAGCTGATTATCAAGCCAAATGGCCCCGAGAGCGCCGTCAAAAAAGAAAAATTCTAACGGCTGCAAAAGAAAAGAAAAGAAAAGAAAAGAAAAGGCAATCCCCATCCAATTTTCAAATATACTATTTTCCATATTTGAAGGAGAAAATTGCTAATAATAGGAACTTGAGTTGAGTTGGGTATGACTTGGATCCAAATAGGATTCAGTATGGGTTGTCAAAATTTTATTACAAAAATAAGGGTTAGTATGGGTTATATGGATGAATTTGAATTGGATCCATTTTCAACCCATTCATATTTGACCAAGTCCTTTACTAGGAAAAACACTAGACAGATCTAAGAGACTATCGTTCCTAAATGGGAATCAAGAAATAGAAAGAATTTAAACCGGCATGCATGTATGGATTGATCCCATACATGTCCCTCAAGAAGTCAAGGTAGACATGTGCCTCCTCAAGAAGTCAATGTCTCTTGGGATTTCACGTGTAGTGACTTTGCATCGGTATGTGTTACAATGATTCATGAGAAGTTATAGTCTTTATGGACTTTTATTAGTGACGTTTGGCTCTAAAATTTCTAACTTACCATATGAGAAGGGTCATGGAGCAATTTTCCAGCCTTTTCCCTTTTTGACTAACGGTCTTCTCAACTTTTAATGCTGTGTAAGAATGGTTTTTCAGTGGGCTTGCCTTGGATCTTGACAGCTGGTTACATGACAACGTCATCAAGGTAGGTATTGTTTCCAAACAACAGGGCCACCTGTGCCTGTCCATTAGCATGGCAAGCTGCCCGATTGTGTTCCTTATTTAAATGTGTATTGGGTATTGTATTTTTTTCGAGCCCAAGCCCAAGCTCTACTCTTTAAGTGTTTTACATCTAAGGGATGCGGAGGTCTCCATGGGATATCGGATGAAGCAATTTAATTTCGTACTTAGGACGAAAGTCTTCAACTTTTAATGCCGTATAAAAATGGTTTTTTCTTTTAATGTAGTGTAATAAATGGCAAATGGAAAAGAAAAATGTAGCCAAACTTTAAGGAGGTAAAATGTGAAAAGTTGGAGACTGTTCATACACGACACAACACAAAGGTCCTCATTTTGCGTCACACTATTAATCCATAACCTCTCCCTGTCACGTGCGTCAGAGGCATTCTGTAATATTTGGGTTTGTTGACTTGGTCAAATGAAGTGACTAAAAAAAAAGAAAAAGAAGACCACTTTATTTAAAGCGAAGACATGTGACAGAGAGAAAAGGGGAAAGAAGAAAAAGAGAGTGATCGCAAATAGGGGGAAAAGAAGAAGAGAAGAAAGAATGGGAAAGAAAAAGAAAAAGGAAGGAAAAGAGAAAGGAAAAAGTGTGAGTCTTTTGTGCTTCGGTTTTGCTAGAACAACCGTCTTTAAGCCACTTAACTTGTTGTAAGCTATAAACTTTTGAAAAAATGGCTCCACAATAATTTATAATTATTTATTATTTATCCTTACAGTAAATTAAAAATTGTCACTCAATCATTTCTTTTTGTGCGTACATACCTAAATCGGATTAATACCGTCTCACCACGTCAAGGAAGGATTCAAGCTCTTTGTTCTTGAAATCAGAATAGCTTCAAATTCAAATTTGTGGGAAATTTAGACCGCAAAGTCTAATTTCAGAGTTGTTTAGTTGTGAATTTAATGTAAATTATGGATTATGGTGTAGTGGAGCTATGAGATTTCATGGGAGTTGATTTGAGGTAATGGTTTAGTTGAAATGAAATATTAGAGTTTTGCGCTCAAATTTCGTATTGCGAATAACTTTGAATAATCTCTTTGGGCAAGAGATCATCAGATTTATTTTGTTTGCAATTAAGCTTAGAACTCAAAAGTGCTTAAATTAGGAGTATCACTAGTCATCAATTTATCTCGAGAAAAGATTATGCAATACAATGCTTTGTCTTAGAAAGAATGCAAGTTATGTTCTGATGCTACCTTATATTTCAAGAGTGTGAAGGAAGACGATATGCTGCCCTCCAAAATGTTGAGGCATTTACATCATGATCGTCATGTTTCGCTCGGCCTAGCTCCATTTTCAAATACAAGTAAAACTCAATTATGGCTTAGCTCACTATAAATCATCTTCTCTGTTTTTCAGGACAGTGATGTTGCCTTGCGCAAAACATGTCAGAATAATTTTCCCTCGGGTACTTTATCTGGAACATAGTAAACATAGTTGCTGAGAGCTCAGAGTTTTGTGAATTTGACATAGAAAACCACAATAGACCAACGTTTGACCCCACCCTTGATCAATCCAAGTAAAAACCAACACTGTAAAATCAAAGTTTCAAATAACTTTGTGAATGTAGAGAATAGGGGAGAAAGACGGAGTTAAAACTATTCAATCGAGAACTAGCACGACAAAGAGTTATATTTTCCCAATCGTATCAAGTGGTTGGGTTAATTCAATCTCAATTCTTGAATGTGCTGCATGTCTTGGAAGAAAGGCAATAGGCAATATGCAACATCAAAGAAAGAACCATCTCGTGGCAATAGCCGACTTTTTCATTATGCCAGAGAGCATCCACATACATGTGTTCCACGAGTTAATGCTTGATGCATTTGCATTGTCAAATAGGAAAACCACGGGAAAATAATTTTGAGGGAAAGTTTTACGCATCTTTCAGGGCTTGAGAAAAACCAACATCAAGATCAAAATAGAAAAAGTGGCCATGGATTCACACCCTACAATGGTAAGTCACTAATTTTACTGCCAAATTTTTGTTGAGAGTAGTAAAATTCTATAAGAGTAACTTACATTTTACTTGAACTTGGAAAATTCCTTACTTTGGTTATCACATACTACCACGAAAGTGGAGCTCAGTTGGTAATTTATTAGTAAAATACTATGTTCACTGCTCAATTTTTATTTTGATTGGTGACTATATCGAAAAGTGGATATCCTGTGTCACGCCCCGACCCTCAGGCACGGGGGATGTCACGCCCCGACCCTCAGGCACGCACACATCCCTTACTTTTGGTCGATTTAAAAATGCGATATCACAGGACTATGTATCGCCGACCCTTTCATTTATATATGCACATGCGGAAGCGGTTATAATTCCCCAGACAATAAAGCAATGGGATAGAAAAGCATGCCATACATTTTTCTTACTGAAAATTCACAACTACATCTTTTTACATGCAAACAAGGTCTGACAAGACAGGATAGGATTTCGGTCCTCATCCGGGTCGTACTCGATGTCATACTCGGGGTCCTCCTCCACGTACTCCTCTTCGGGTTCCTCAACAAGGATCTCCTCATCAGATTCATGCCCCTTAGGCTCCTCATCCAGGTCCTGAAATGGTTATTCAATAACCACTGAGACCACGTCTCAGCAAGTTCTACTTCCTAAGACCCGATTAGTAAACTAATACACCTTAGGGCTGCCTATGCACAACATGAGTCAAATGACTTACCTTAGCCTCAGATTCCACCTGCATATTAGTACAGATCAAATAGGCACACAAGCAATCACATTATAGATCGAAGCATCGATCTAATCGACTTAGTCGATTTCACATCAGGAAGACCACTCACGATCATCTCCCTTCAATCATTCAATTCACACATCAGATCAAGGCAATGAATCACATCAAATTACCCTCAGATCGAATCATCGATCAATTGACCTAGTCGATTACAAGCCAGACGGACCATTTCTAGGTCATTCATCCAACACCAAGCAATTCCTTAGATTTAGTGGTTTTACGGTCCCACCCGACCCTCTCGAGAACTAGTGGCTTTACGGTCCCACCCGACCCTCTCGAGAACTAGTGGCTTTACGGTCCCACCCGACCCTCTCGAGAAATAGTGGCTTTACGGTCCCACCCGACCCTCTCAAGATGCCATACTATGTCACCGAGCCACGTGCATTCTCCAGGAAGACATACCGAGTCTCCGAGCCACGTGCATTCTCTAAGGCTACCTTTTCGCCAAGATGACATATCTAATCACCGAGCCACGTGTCTTTCCCAAGTAATATTCCAATTCACTAGGCCACGTGCATCCTCAAGGTGATTTACCAACTCACTTTCGATACTAACAACCGATATCCGACCAATTCTCAATCACAAGGCCAAAATTGCATTATTTAATAACATACTTAAAAATGCACCATTAAATCAATTCGACACGAATTAAAGCTCAAATAAATAAACAGACTGCTCCACGACAATCAGCACGAAATTCCGGCCTTTGGCCATCCCAGTTGAATTTCCGGAAAATAAATAATTAAATAATTAATTTCGAAAATTAAATAAATAAATACAATAAATTCAATTTAGCACAATATAAAGCTCAATTAAATAAACGGACTGCGCCATGATCATCAGCATAAAATCCCGGTCACTGGCCATCCGGTTGAATTTCCGGGAAATAAATAATTAAATAATTAATTTTGAAATTAATTTCAATCAAGCACGAAATTCCGGTGGCCATCCCAGTTGAATTTCCGGAAAATAAATAATTAAATAATTAATTTCGAAAATTAAATAAATAAATACAATAAATTCAATTTAGCACAATATAAAGCTCAATTAAATAAACGGATGCGCCATGATCATCGCATAAAATCTCGGTCACTAGCCATCCCAGTTGAATTTCCGGGAAATAAATAATTAAATAATTAATTTCGGAAATTAATATTTAATTCCTAAAAATACCACTTAGGCCCGAATCACTTAATTAACACCCGATAAGGGACGGGAAAAATCCCAAGAAGCATCCAATAAATACTACATGTGACATCCCGATTTTCCAATTCTATTTTCAATAAATTGAGACGGGCATTTCGTTGGCACGCATATAGTTCTTTTTCTTGAGTTGGCCACTCATGTGAAAACTAGTCTATCGGTGAAGCCGTTAAGAAATTCTAATGCATCGACTCGAGAATTTGACCAGAAGCGATCTTTCGACCGAGCTAATCTGCAAGGGTCATTACGGCACAATTAAAAATCATTAGAGATCGAAGATAGGTCGACTCGACAGAGGCATATGATCAGGTGTGGGTGATTCCACCGGATCGCACAATTCTTGTCGATCGGCACTAGACCGACTTTTCTATCGATTGGGTACCCTGTGTTCGTATTTGAAATCTTGAGATTACCCCGACAACCGAAAGTCGCCAATGTTTCAAAGATATACATTGTGGCTTGAGATGATCAACCACAGGTCAAATGCATGAAAATTTCTAAAGGCTAGGTAGGTTAGCCGCGCTAGTATCGTGCCAAAGTAAAATTAACCGTGGAATTGAGATCGATTCAGAAATTGGAAGTCAGGTGTGTCACAAATCATTTCAAGATCATTGAATCATCTTTGGGAAGATTTTTCATGCAAGCTGAGCTTTTCAGCAAAATAATCAAGAAATAGCTATTTTGGCTTGAGAAATTAGTAGGCCCGCCTTTGGTCTTGCTTTTAGGACGTAAGTTGGTTCTATGGACAAGTGAAGATGTGAATTGAAGTGTGATGACATTGGATTAATTTTATGGACTTCAATTTGATTCAATTGGAAGAGAATTGATGAGAATTGAAGAAAGTGGATGTACAAGAATTGGACGGCGGAAAATGGAATTGAACCCATTGGAATAAGGTTGTGGGAGTTTTGAGTGAGTGGAGTATGACATCATGGATGATGTCATGGTGGGCCATTTGTCAGGATTAAAGAAAAAGAAAAAGAAAATGGAATGGTCCCATCTCTCTCTCTCCTCCTTCTCTCTCCTTCCTCTCTCCCTTCCGTTGGTTTCTCCTCCATCTTCTTTGTGCGAAAGACCAGAAAATTTGCAGAGGAAGAAGCCGAAGCAGTCCCTCGCCGTCCGCCTCCTTCGCCGCTCGTCGCTCGCCGCCGGTGCCGTCGTTGTCGCCGCCGTTCGCGCGCACCGCCGCACGTCCGCTCACCGTCGCCCTCTCTCCTCCATCTCGGGTTCATGCTCGAAGACCCATCAGATCTGGGCTTGTCGAAGAAGCTGCAGCCATGGCCGTCGCTCGTCGCCCGTTCGCCGGAGCTCGCCGTCGCTGCCCGTCCGCCCGCGCTCGCCCGCTTGGCCGACGCCAGCCGTCTCCGTGGGCCTCGCTCGTGCGTCCCGGGGCTGTTCGGCCAGCTCAGGCTGCGGTCGGTCACCTCCGGCCACCGTGAGTCCCGCCGGAGCGCTGCCGCCCGCCCGCCGCAGCCGCCGCGCTTCTCTGCCGTTCCTCCGCCCATTCCGGCGCCGGATCCGCCTCCTCCAGCCCCAAATCAGTGACTGGAAAAATGGGTATGGCAGCCCATGTTTGGCCCGTTTTGGCCGCCTTCCCGAGCCCGGATGCTCGGCCCGCCTTGAGGAAAGTCGATCCTTGCGTTGTCCTCGTCGTTTTGGTTCGCTCGGCTCGCTAATCCGGTGAGTTTAACTCACTAAACCTCGCTTAGAGGGTTAATTATGCTTAGGGAGGTTTAGTTTATGTTAAGTATTATTAGGTTGTTAGTTTAGGTTAATTAAGAGTAGATTTGATTAAGGTTGTGGTTTAATTTAAAGTGTGCTTAATTAAGGGTAAGTAGGTTTATTTAAAATAAGCCTTGATTTGACATAAAGGAATTTACTTTTGATTTATTTAAATATCTCGAAATTATTGAATAATTAAATAATATTTTAATATTCGAAATTATTAAAATATTATTATTTAATTATTTTCGGAATAAATTAAATTAAATTAATTATTAAATTCCGAAAATTTTGTCGAGCTTAAATTCTCAGAATTTCGTGTCGGTCGTTGTTGTGTAGTCGGATTTTGAAATTGATGATTGGATGTTATAAATTGAGCGTGGATCGTGAAATATATGGATATTATTATTTAATTAATTTTCGGAATAAATTTAATTATTTAATAAATTCTGAAAATTATTTGGGAACCTTATTCTCTCGAATTTCGTCTTTGATCGCTTCTTTGTGTATTTAGAATTTGAATTTGATGATTGATTGTGGCAAATGGAGTGTGATTGTGATAAATAGGGATTCTTTATAAAATCCTGAGTATAGAAATTGATGGGAGATTGGCTGTGATTGACCACCTATTAGAGGTCGTGCCCAGTGAGGCCGTGATGTACCACCTAGGAAAGGTCGTGCCCAGTGAGGCCATGATTAACCACCTATTAGAGGTCGTGCCTAATAAGGCCGTGATGAACCACCTAGGAGAGGTCGTGCCCAGTGAGGCCGTGATGAACCACCTATGAGAGGTCGTGCCCAGTGAGGCCGTGATTAACCACCTATTAGAGGTCGTGCCCAGTGAGGCCGTGATGGACCACCTAATTAATGGTCGTGCCGAGTGGGGCCGTGATTGCCACTGATTGTTAAACCTTCCTATAGGGTCGGGATTGAGAGCAATGATTGATTTGCTAGAATGACATGTAATCGGCCGAGTCGATTGATCACTGAGACGATCCAAGTGGTTGAATTGTTTTGATAATGTGATTGTGCCATGGTTGTTTGGTTATCATAATTGTACGTGGTTGAATTATATAAATTGTGCTAACTCCGAGATGAAGGCTGAGGCGAGGTAAGTCTTACGTGTGATGTGGCTAGGCCACCGGGCGTATTTTCTTTCTAATAGGAGTTTAGGGGGTTGAACTTGCTGAGACATCGTCTCATCCCGGTTGTGGGATTAAAATTTCAGGTCCCTGGTGGACGGAGCGGCCAGATAGCTTTGGTTGGCATTGAGGAGTTGCAGATGTGAAGTCGTAAGATTGGAGAACGTGTTCGACTTGTAGGTCGTAGGGACAGTTCATTTTAAGAGCGGTCTTTTGTAGGCATGTTGGCCGTAGACCCTTGTTTGTAATTACGTTGTTGATTTGTGAAAGTGTTATGTGGTGATTTTGCTTCCTTTCTATCCCATATTTTATTGTCAGGGGTTTTATAATACGTTCCGCTTGCGCAATATTAAATGAATGGGGTCGGCGACACTACTTGGGAATGTCGCATTTGATCGATCGTAGTGGGATGTGCTCGCGCTCGGGGTTCGGGGCGTGACACTACAGGCAATTCTCTATCTAATTACACTAATCACACAACTAATATGCAAAGTAATTAACTAATAATCACTAATCAATTCTAATCTAACAACCTAATTACACTTAATTAACACTAATCAACCTTTAAGTATAATTAGCGAACTAAGAACGCATTAGTGAGTAAAACTCACTCAAAACGACGGGCTCGACGCGAGGATCGACTTTCCTCAAAGCGGGCCGAGCATCCGGGCTCGGGAAGGCGGCCAAAACGGGCCAAACAGTTGCTGCAATACCCATTTTCGAACCTCTCTGCTCGCTGCTGGTTGGGGCGGATCCGGGGCCAAGAGGGCGAGGCAAGGGCGGCTAGGCTCGGGGGAAGGCAGATGGTGGTCCGGCGGGTTGAAGTGGCGGCGCATGGTGGCCGGAGGTGGCTGAATCGTGGCTTGTGCTGGCCAAAATGGAGCTGAACAGAGGCGATTGGGTGCTGAGGTCACATGGCGAGGCGGTGAGAGGCGCGGCCAAGCACGGCTGCACGTACGCTCGCGCAAGGACGAGCGACCGGCGACAACAGCAGCTCCGATCGAGCAACGCCAGCTGCTGCCCCAACTCCGGTGTCCTCCCGGATCGGGAACCCCGAGCAGCGAACGGAGGGGAAGACGAGGGGGTGGGCGGCGTTCCGGCGAGCGAGACGGACGGACGGCGGCGGTGTGCGGCGGCTCCGGCGACGTCGGTTGCTGCTCCAAACCCAAAGGGCGGCTGCCTTCGTTCGATCTTCAACTTGCAGGCTTTGAACAGCGAAAGGGGATGGGGAAGAAGGAAGGGCGAAGGGCGCGCAGGTGGTTGCTGAGCAGCGGCGGCGACTCCAGCTCCGGTTGCTTGCTGCATCGACGCCGAGAGGAATCGCTGCTTCGGCCTGCTGGTTCGCTGATCTTCAGCTTCCATGGAATCGCACAACCGAAGAACAAGATGGGGAAGAGAGAGACAGCGACGGGAGAGAGAAGGGAAGAAGAGAAAACCAATTTTTCTTTCTTTTCTCTCACTCTCTCTCTCTCTCTTAGGTCAGCCATACGTGGGCCACCATGGCTGTCATCCACCCACATTTCTAGCCCAAAACTACCCCTTCTAGAAGCCTTTAGATAGGCCAAAATGTGGGGGTAAGTGTGGCATACGAATTTTGCTAGGGTTTCTTTCCAAATTGACCTTAATCCCACTTGAATCAAATCAATTTGACCCCTATAATTTCATTTAATATTTCATCGATCAAATTGGTACTTTTTCTTATCAGTTTAGCCCACTTGTATCCCAATTCCACAATCCTTAGCTTTAACTGAACCAAAGCGACCCTATTTATCCAGTCGAAATTAGGACCCGAAAATCTGGATGTCACATCCTGCTATTGCATTGGACGTCCATAATTTGCTAACAATTTTGATAAATTATCCCTAACGTGCCTAACCAACAAGATTTAAACTATACTAACCACATTAGGAAAATCATTAATTTCATAATTGCTTGCTCAGCTGACTAGATTAGCCTATGAATACTAATGCATCCTATCCCAATCTTTTAAGCACGTCTTGGAGAAGATACGTGTAAAAAGCTAGAAAATGTTCACACACATGCATAAAAGGCATTGAACTGTTCGACCTCTGCTATCAAATGCTAGGAAGCATTACCCTATTTACAACATGTAAAGTAGCTTCACAATGGTGTTAAGAAATTCATCAAGGAGGATAGGAGGAATTCCCAGGTCATGAAGAAACCTATGTTCTTGGTCGAAGTTTTGGTGCTACAATCTCATAGTCATAAAAAATAGATAACGCTACTTTCTTCACTAATTAATGTTTGTGATCCTATTTTCAAAAATCAGTAATTTAACAAGCAAAACAATGCTGACATTGGAAAAATCTCAGTTTAGAAAGTTGAGTCAAGTTTACCATTTACTTCAAAAAATATTAGACTCCGTATATATAAAACATTACTCTTTTGTAACAGTTGTCAATACCCGAAACATCATATAATTAGAAGCATTCAAACTCTAAAAGCGATGCTAAAATTTATTACTTCGTTAAACAAAGTACAGTTAAAGGTTCATACAGGTACATTTTATCCTGCTCTTTTCTAAAAGAGTATTTCTAGTTAACGATAACATAGTAAGAAAAGGGTCGCAAAATCATTAAAATATTAAATTATTTTCAGCTAGTAACTACCAAGCAACATACTCATTCCTCGAAAAGGACAGAGCAATGGCTAGAAATCCATAAAATTGTTCAAAAAGAAAGTTAGCCATGTAAGAATGGCAACAGTTTCATGTTAACATAAGGAGAAAGTTACAATAAAAGCCATTTTAACATTCTGAATCTCTCTCTTACACTGTAGTATAAGTTGACAATAGGGTTGTGCCCCTTTTTCACCCTGTGCATGGTCCCTTGCAGGGAGCACCATTGAAACTTATTACCATATCCATCAATAAAGATATTTTGCTAATGCAAAATTTTATAAAATTTGTGGTTTTATGATACAATTAGAATATAAACCAGCATACCGGCCCAAAGGAAAAGAAAGAATTTAAACCGACATGCATGTGTAGATCCATCTTGTAAATATCCCTAAAGAAGTCAAGGTTTTCGGGCGATAAAATAAACATGTGCCTACTCAAGAAGTCAAGGTCTCTTGGGATTTCACGTGTGTTGAGTTTTCGATCAGTGCACGTTACAATGATTTATGGGAAGTCATGGTCTTAATGGACTTTTACCAGTGATGTTTGGGTCTAAAATTTCCAACTTATCGTATGGGAAGGGTCATGGAGCAATTTTCCAGCCTTCTCCTTTTTTGACTAACAAGTCTTTGTCTTTTAATGCCGTGTAAGAATGGTTGTGCCCCTTTTTCCACCCTGTGCATGGTCCCTTGCAAGGAGCACCATTGAAACTTATTACCATATCCATCAATAAAGATATTCTGCTAATGCAAAATTTTATAAATTTTGTGCTTTTATGATACGATTAGAATATAAACCAGCATACCGGCCCAAAGGAAAAGAAAGAATTTAAACCGACATGCATGTGTAGATGCATCTTGTAAATATCCCTAAAGAAGTCAAGGTCTTTGGGCGATAGAATAGACACGTGCCTACTCAAGAAGTCAAGGTCTATTGGGGTTTCACGTGTGTTGAGTTTTCGATCAATGCGCGTTACAATGATTCATGGGAAGTCATGGTCTTAATGGACTTTTACCAGTTACGTTTGGGTCTAAAATTTCCAACTTATCGTATGGGAAGGGTCATGGAGCAATTTTCCAGCCTTCTCCTTTTTTGACTAACAAGTCTTTGTCTTTTAATGCTGTGTAAGAATGGCTTTTCTTTCGATGCAGTGTAAGAAACTGCAAATGGAAAAGGAAAATGTAGCCAGGCTTTAAGAAAGTGAAGTGTGAAAGATTAGAGAGTGTTCGTACCCAAACACATCATAAAGCTCTTTATTTTATGTCAAACTCTTCATCAATAACCTCTCCCTATCAAGTGCTTCGAAGGCATTCTGTAATATTTGGATTTGTTGACTTGGTCAAATGAAGTCACTAATAAAAAAAGGGAAAAAAAGGAGAGCACTTTATTTAAAGCAAAGAGACATGACCGAGAGAAAAAGGGGAAGAAGAAAAAGAGAGAGTGATCACAAATAGAGAGGAAAAGAAGAAGAGAAGAAAGAAAGGGAAAGAAAAAGAAATAAGAAGGAAAAAGGAAAAGGCTTTAGTGCCTACATGCCCAAAGTCGGATTAACACCGTCTTGCAATGCCAAGGATTCAAGCTCTTCGTTATTCTAATCGGAATAGCTTTCAAGATTATGGTGCAAATTCGAAATTGTGTGAAATTTGAGCTATAAAATTTAATTTTAAAGTTGTTTAGCTATGACATTTCATGTAAATTATGGATTATGGTGTGGAGTTGTGAGATTTGACAAGAGTCAATTTGAAGTAATGATTTAGTTGAAGCAAAATATTAGAATTTCGCACTCAAGTTTTTTATTGTGAATAACTTTGAATAATAGGTTTAGGCGAGCGATTTGTTGGCGTGTCAAATTCATTTTGTTAGCAATTAAGCTTATTTTAGTGAATTTGTAGTTAATGTAGTGTTTTACTTGGTTTTTATCTCAATTTTCATTTAATTGATAGGATTACGAGAGTGTTTGCTCGTTTAGCTACGTTGTTTGGTTTTGGGCATTTCCATATGAGTGGCGATATCTCTTCTTTGAGTTAGTAAACTCATATTTCCAAAGTAATATAAATTATATATAGTATGGATTATGAAATGGCATTTTTGTTGCATAAAAGTCTAGATCTAACATTTATTACTTTTCGATTATTTGTGAATGGTTTGAGAAATGCTTTATGGGTTATTGGTTTATGAAATGTATTTCGAAATGATATGAGAAATGTCTTGTGAAATATACTCTGTTTGATGACACGAATAGAGAAAGATTATGTGTTTTGTTTTGTGAAATCGATTTATGATATTAATTTTGGATCGGTTTATTGGATTTTAGAGGATGCTGTCATGGATTGGTGCTAGTGATTAGTGTATTTGTAAGTTCATTGAGAGGTCTATGGGCATACATACTAGCAAGATATTCTTGTAGGCGAGCCACTAGCAATCTAGGTGGAGACCTAACCAAACAGTTATGTCATCGTAAAATAGCTAGCATCCATGTTGACAATTTCAGCTAAAATTGACTGAATGTACTAAATTGACATAATTGTAAAATATTTAGAATTAAATTGACAAAAAAATGTTTATGAATAATTTTTTTGGGCAATTCTAGCTTTTGGACAAATATATTAAGAATATATATAAAAAAATTAGAATATTTTATTTTATATAAAGTTATTAATTGAAAGTAATTAGTCACTTATTTACTGTATTGAGATATCTGTGAATTCATTATGTTAGTGGTAGTTTACTAAGTACACTGTCAAATTTGAAAAAAAATTAGTAAGTTTCTAATTTATTGGGGTGTTGGTAAATTTTTTATAGGGTCAGTACTCTTCTAACACTTTCGTAAAACTTGAAAGAAGTGGATCATTACCAATTTATTGGAACGTTCATAAATCCATCGTAATGTAACTAGTTTACTAACTGCACTTGTCAAATGTACAAGAAATTGGTAATTTACAAATTTATTTAGATGTTGATAAAATCAATATAGTGTTAGTTGTTTATTACCTATACAGATAAAATTTACAATTAAATGGTAACTTACTAATTATCTGGATGTCAGTAAATTCATCACAATGTCAATATTAACTAACTATAGTCCTAAATTTAAAAGAATATGGTGACCGATCATACTTTTTGTTGCCGATATATGAAATTAACCAAAAGTTTAGAAATCTACCATCCACGGAAAATATTTTCAGCTTTTTCCGCGGTGGTCCTAGACTCGTCCAGCATACTGCGGCTGTGCAACTTCACTCACAGTGCATTCAATCATGTTCCTTCTTCTATCCCATTTGTCATTTATTTGTATTACTTATGAAAAAGATTATTTGGATAGTTTGGACCATAACTAAGGCATAAAACACATCTATTTCACCTTTCACCGAGTGAAAGAATCGATTATGACAATTTAACTGACAAATAAAACAATTTAAAGATTGAAGGGCCAATTTTAGGGTTTTGAGTCGCTCTCTAATTTTTCCTCAGAGTAAATAAATATCTGAGCTTTGGTCTTCATGTGAGTCTTATACAAAAGTATGGTTAATTTCGTGTATATTGAGTGGATTCCATTTTCCAGGGAAAAAAGGGCATTGGCAGCAAGATCAGGGCAGAGTGAATATTTATGAAAAGATTTAGAATTCAAATGATCAAGGGACAATGAGTAAAACGTTTAACACTTGTTATACCCTTGTCCCGAAAAATACATTTGTTAATTTATGTTGAGTGAAGAGCTCATGAACTTGTACTTACTCCGTCAGCACTTTGATGACCTAGTCAGCTGAAGGATGTGTCCGTGTTGCCATAACTAAGATGTTTGTGCATGACATTGTAGACTTAACAAATGGGTTATCAATGTGGTATTGCTAATTTCTTTTAGCTAGTTTCCATTATGCCATGGTTGTTGGTTGCTAGATTCTGCTTTTTTGTCATTTAAGTTCTAAACCAGTTTATTAGGTGACATCCAAGCTTGTTGCACCTTGTTCTTTCATTCGAAGTAAAATGAAAAAAATATCCACTGACGTGCCATTAAGTAGCGGTTGTCCCTTAACCATCTTCATGATTCATTTTATCTTGCAGAGTTGCATGTGATTCCCTCTCATTCTCTGCTGCAACTGATTGTAAGATCGATTTTTAGGTACAGAGACGACTATAGAGACCGTCATCACAGGAGAAGTCGCAGCAGAAGCAGGGGACGACAATATGATCGCGACAGGTACAGAGACAGGGAAAGGAGTTACCGTCACCGAAGCAGTAGCTATAGCACAAGTCCCGATCGTCACAAAGACCGAAGTCGGTGTGGATCATACACAAGGTGAGGACGCCCCTTATTCCCCCTTGGTGCTTCTTTTGATTGTTTGAGAATTTTTATATGATTGGAGACTTTTTACCCTCAGTTTCAGTTCATCTCGTAGCCCGCGCGAAGCTGAATACGAGAAGAATTACATCTCCAAATCAGAGACCTTCTAAACTCGAGAGTCTTGATGTACGAAATGGTGAAAGAGCTTCTCAGCTCCACAAAGATGTGCCTAGGGGACGCCCTGCCGATTCCCCTATTTCATCACCTAGTCCATTAGAAGAGTGCTAACGTGAGTTGCTTTTTTACGTTGGCATCCTTTTACTTTTGGCAATTTTTTTGGATCTTGATGAAGTTGCTTGAAGATGGTTTCGATTTGTTGGCCTTACACAATCAGCTGATGCATTTCTAGCATGCGACAGTGATGAAAAGACACAGCATAGCAATCTTGTCCAGAGATATGGCGCTATCGGTCTTCCGAATTGTTCAGACTCCATGACCGCACGCTACTTCCTTTTCTCTTGATTCTTTACGAGGGTCTCCTCGTATATGAAAGTGAAGGATTTCCTCGAAGGCTTCTTTGTCAAAGTCTCCAGATTTCATATTATGGGTGCGACTGATAACTCTATAAAAATAGAGTTATTTTACTTATTTTAGGCAATAATTAATACAATATCTATGAGAAAATATTTGATTTTCTTTTGATTATTTGAATTTTCTTTATTTATGCAAAATAATGAGATATGGAGAAGATTAGGAAAATAATGGCAAAATTCAGGAATTCAAATAAAAAAAACAATGGAAGATGGATATCAAATCAGGAAATCCTTGATTTTATTCTTTAATGTTATCTGCAAGCGTTGGGAGATGGGGATATCTTGGATATGTTCTATAAATAAGAGAACATTGAGAGAGAGATGTTAAGTTTTTGTTAGATCGTTTTCATTATTCTGAGAGTTTTTTTAAGTATTTTGAAGAGAAGACAAAAGTGGTAACATAATTCTTGTTCTTTGATTCAAGATGCTGGATTTGATTTATATTTTTATTTCTTATTCTACCATGTTTTAATTTTCTTTTGTTAGGGCTACGATGTAGCCTAACCATGATGATGAATTTCATGATTTTTGTGTTTTGCAATAGATTTCATTCATATGAGTTATATATTATTGTGCATAATGCTTTTGAGTGACTAGCCACCACTTGAATGATCTGATGTGCATGTTTGAGATTGAGAAGTGATAATATGCAATTGCTCATTATAATATATATATAACCATGAATTAAACGTAGATAGAGATATACCGCGTTATTTGTATAGCTTTCGGTAATAAGGTGATTCAAAAGACTCATTGTAAACCGGGAATATCCATAGTTTTCAATGCACTCATGTTTATTTTAATTTACATAGAGATATAGTGGATTAATAAGCTAAGTAGGTTTACTATACCTAGAGATAGGATAGTAAATAGATTAGGAAATTCTGCTATCACATATTTGATATCGTTTTTGTATCCACAACAATACGAAATTCATATCTAGTGGTTATGGTGAAATCGGATATTCTAACATATTTATCTGATTGATTTACTACATTTAGTCTCCAATTTTGTTTTTAATTTATTCTGAATTATATTTTGATCTGTTAGATAAATTTTAGAATTAATCTATTTTAGTATTTAATTAGTTTATTAATCATCGATCTCCGTGGAATAATACTTTTTCTTATCATTATATTACTTATTCGACACGTTCACTTGCGTTTAGAATTTTATGAATAGCGACTCAATTCCAAAATAGGGACTGACTCAGTTAGAAAAGTCACGTACGAAGACTTAAAAAGAAAAAATTCCAAAGTCTTCAAGGAATAAAATTTTTTCCAGCTCTACGATGACTACCTACAAAGCAATATGAAGGTACCTTTTCTTAGTCTTCGCTGGTTAGTTGTCGTTGTAATGGAAGATGATAGGAAGGTGAGTTTTCACAAGCTTTTAAGCATCGCTCATTGCCTCAGGAAAAGAAAAAACAACTTACCAGAACCAAAAGAGAAGAAGGAGAAGAAGAATCCATGGATTCTTCATCAGAATTCAAGAGGGTCATGAGCCTTGTGGCTGCCCTTGCCTTTTCACTATCTTTGTCATTCCACTTCCTGGTCATGCTTCCCCTGCAGAAGCACAAGCCCTCCTCAATTGGAAGTCCAGTCTTGGCAACCATTCAGTTTCTTCCCTCTCTTCTTGGACGCCCTCTCCTCGTAACGCCGCCGATTCCAATTCGACAATGAGTCCGTGTGCATGGAATGGCATCTTTTGCAATCAAGTGGGGAATGTGATCACAATAGATCTCACTGGGGCCAATGTCGAAGGTACGTTCAACGAATTCCCATTCTCGTCTTTGCCTCATCTCATGCGTATGGAGCTGAGTGAAAATAATCTCTCCGGCTACATTCCGCCTCAAATCGGTCTCTTGAGCAATCTCACCGATCTCGACCTCTCTAAGAATTGGTTCTCGGGGAAAATACCATCGGAGATCGGTAATTTGAGCAAATTAGTTCGATTGTATGTCTATGACAATAGCCTCTCAGGTTCTATTCCTCAAGAAATGGGAAATATGGCAAATTTGAGAGTGCTCCAGTTGCTCTGGAACAATTTGACCAAATTAACAGATCACGAGCATATATGATAATAAGCTTACTAGTTCCATCCTACTGCCATTAGGCAATTTGACAGAGCTTACGGTGCTGCGATTGCATGACAACCAGTTCACTGGTTCCTTACCAGAGAACTTGTGCCAAGGTGGATTGCTCCAAAACCTCACGTTGGGTGGCAACAACTTAACCGGTTCTATCCCTAGAAGCTTGAGAAATTGCACAAGCTTAGTCATGGTAACCCTCAACCAAAACCAATTCACTGGAAACATATCCGAGACCTTTGGTGTCTACCCCAACTTGTACTATCTCAATATGAGTTCCAACAAATTCTATGGAGAAATCTCAACAAACTGGGGAAGTTGCACGCGTTTACATTATCGAAGATTGCTGGAAATAAAATCACTGGTAACTTGCCTCCTGAGATTGGAAATATGAGTCAACTACGGGAACTCGATCTTTCTTCCAATGGATTAGTTGGCAAGATTCCAAAAGAACTTGGGAAATTGACTTTCCTAGAATATTTACTTCTCAACGACAATCAACTTTCGGGACGGTGGCCAATAGAGGGTTTCTCAAACACATCATTGGAGCATATTAATTTGTCCAAAAACAAATTTGATGGTCCACTTCCACTTCCATCACCCTTCACAACTTTCTACTCAATTGCGAATAATAAAATAGCGGGGAAGATCCCTTTATCAATATGCAATGCCACCTCTCTCTCAGTCCTCATCATGTCTAATAATAGCATAGCTGGTAGCCTACCTGAGTGCTTGTCACACTTTAATTTATCGATTTTGAACTTGAAAATGAATAGTCTTTCAGGCACAATCCCTCAAACATTTTTATTGAGTAGTATATTGAGAAGTCTTGACTTGAGTCAAAATCAATTCGAAGGGACATTGCCCCAAACCCTGGCCAATTGTAAAAACCTGGAAGTTCTGGATTTCAGCAACAATAAAATAGATGATAAGTTCCCAACATGGCTAGGAACACTACCTAAGCTAAAAATTCTTATTTTGAGGTCCAACAATTTTAAGGGTTTTTTAGATTTTCCAAAGGTAGCTCATCTCTTTCCTAAGTTGCACATTTTGGACCTCTCGAACAACGGCTTCACTGGTCCTTTACCAGTCAATTTGATAGAGAAACTTCAAGGGATGATGAATGGACAAAATGGGCAAGGGCTGAAAGGCGAATTGTACATGAGGCAACCAGTTGCAAGGGGGTTCTATGAAGATTCCGTGAATGTGACCATGAAAGGAAACAAGGTTCTGCTAGTGAAGATTTTGACCATTTTCATAGCCATTGACTTATCACTCAACTCTTTTCATGGGGACATCCCAAGTATTATTGGAAATCTTTATTATCTCAAAGGGCTCAACCTTTCCCACAACCACCTTACGGGTTCTATTCCATCAACCCTTGGAAATTTGACTCACCTTGAATGGCTAGATTTATCTTCAAACAAGTTTAGTGGGAGGGTTCCTAGAGAACTCGGAGATTTGTCATTCCTAGGGTGTTTGAACCTCTCAAAGAACCAACTCACAGGCCGCATACCTCAAGACAAACAACTGAGCACATTCATGAGCAACTCATTTTGGGGAAACGTAGGCTTATGTGGAACTCCATTACAAAAATGGTGCCCTGATGATGCTCCACCACCACGGTTGTTCTTCCAAGATGATAGTACAAGAGAACATGGTAGTGGGTTTGATGGAAAAGCAGTCGGGATAGGCTACGCATCCGGAATCGTGATTGGAATTTCCATAGCACACATTTTATGGGAAACTGGAAGACCTAAATGGCTTATGGGAAAAGTGAGAAGTACGGAGAGAAGAGCCAAATTGATGAAGAAGTCAAAGCGGAAGGCCATCAAATTTCATGGAGACCGATGAAATTGTTGGGAAGGGTTCCCTTTGAGCTATGTGCAAAGTAGCTCAAGGAATACACTTTTTGTCGGATTGAAATGCAGTTTCACATATGGATGCTTTTTATTTTATTTTATTATGCTATCATCTTCTTCTTTAAGTGTGATTTTTGAATCGGGTCAATTGAATGGATGAACATGAAAGGGATCATTGGAAAAATCACTTGCATCATTTACACCCTTTGTGTCCTTTTCTTGTTTAGTGTACGACATTCTTATCTCTCCATAGAAAAGAAAGAATGACGAAAAAGCTGTCAAAGCCCATCTAACCCGGGGTTGCGTGATTGAATTCGCCATTGAAATATGTCCTTAAGGATTTCTAATTTTGTCACTATCCCACTACACATTACTATTGAAGTTGGAGGCTGGTATTAGATCGTTGACTTGTTCTTGCACCTATCATACTTGTCTGCAATAGTGAATGGGGTACTTGTTGAAATAAAAAATGCGGAAATGATAAGAGTTTACAATCGCTCACATGCTTGAATATTTTCCGCATTTAGATTTATGCCCAATGTAAAGTATTTACAAATAAACAACTCAATTTAGATGTAAAACTCACGGCACAAAATCACTTCACATTCAAACCCAAGCAAAAGCTTCACTTGAACGACCGATGAAATCAAGAATGCCTTTGCATGTCTGTCTTTCTCTTCTCATGTGCTTGTGGCTTCTTTTGGTTGTGTTCTCGTGCGGCTCCTCAGCTTTTATGGCTCTTCCGAAAGAAAGAACCCACGTTTTCCTTTTTTTGTGTGCCCAGAGTCAGCAATTTGACTTGGGCCTACCCTATGTTCTTCAATAGGGATTTGGCTTTTGCACGTATAAAAGAAAAAGAAACCCTTGCTTTTCTTTTCTTTTATTTCCTCTTTTATGGGGCTACAAGGACTCCAACGAATTACTCCTTCCTAGGGGTAAGCATGGTTCGGGTTGGGCTGGTCCACCCCCTAGCCCTAGGACCAACCCGCATATTGCTGGTTCTCAATTTTTGGAACAAAGGACTGAACCTTTTGAGCTTGGAATCGAGGATTGGACCAGTTCCAAGGTCGACCCAAGACTAACCGATAATTTATTTATTTCATTTTTGTGCTCCCGAAAAGAAGATCAAGGACCAAACCGACCCAGCGGGTTTGGTTCAGTTCTAAGGTCAATCTAGGATCAATCGATAATTTTTTATATTATTTTTTGTACTCCCTGAAAAGGCGACCGAGGACCAGACGGATCCAATGGGTTCGATGATGAGCGAGGTCAGCTAAAAGAGGCGAGCGACGAGCGTCGAGCATCGAGCAGGGAGCAACAAGACAGGCGAGCATCGAGCGGCGAGTAGCATGAGCTAGCGAGGTGAGTGTCAAATGGTGAGCAGAGAGGTTTCTTTCGATTTTGGCAAATTAAAAATTAAGAGGACAAATAAGACAAAAGAGAACGAGTACTAGAGGAAGATGTTGTGATGAGCTAGTTATGACCTTTTGGACACCGTGAGAACTTCTCACAAAAACATTTTTCTCCTTTGTATATTATAGCTGTTAACGTAGTAAAAGACATTATAAATCTAAGTTATTAAATAACAGTGTAAAATTACTTGAACTCTTCATTAAGGAGCTGTTTAATGTTGTCGATATCGTTTATTTTAGGGTTTTCTTTATATAAAAATTATAAATATTATATTAGATATGGTTGGTCCGAGTTGGACTGATTTTGAACTTCTAAGATTGAGGACCAACCTCTACAGTGCTGGTCTAGAAATTCCAGGATCAAGGACCAACCTAATCTCCTTAGGAACTGGACCACAACTAGTAGGGTTGGTTGGAACAATCCCTATCTTGTACCAAGGATCCAAGATAAGCCCCCGAAAAATCATTCTTACACGTCATTAAAAGTTGAAGACTCGTTACTCAAAAAAGGACAAGGATGGAAAATTGCTCCATGACCTTTCCCTTATGATAAGTTAGAAATATCAAAGCCAAACATCACCAATAATAGTCCATAAAGACCAAGACTTCCCATGAACCTCTATAACGTGTAATGATCCAAAAATCATCACATGAAACCCCAAGAGACTTTGACTTGTTGAGTAGGCACGTGCCTATTCCATCGCCCAAAGACCTTGACTTCTCGAGGATATGTAAAAGATCGATCCACACATGCACGCCGATCTAAATTCTCTCCTTTTCCTTTGGGCCGATATGCTGGTTTATATTCTAATTGTATTATTAAACTGCAAAATTTAGAAAATTTTGCGTTAGCAGAATATTTTTCTTGATGGATATGACAATAAGGTTTCAAAGGTTCTCACTGCAGGGGACCATGCATAGAGGGTGAAGAAAGGGGCATAACCCTATTGTCCTCTTATACTACAGTGTAGGGGTGAGCATCGACTCAGGGTCAACCCTAGACCGACCCTGAACCGGCCCAACCCTGTCGGTTTTAGTCTGGTTCCCAGGTAGACCGGGTCGGTCTTTGGTCATAGAATTCCTGGACCAGCACTATACGGGTCGGTTCTCGGTCTTGAAAGTTCTGGGTCGATCCAATCCGAACCAACCTTGAATATATATATATATAGTATATTATTTATAATTTTTATATATAGAAAACCTTAAAATAAACGGCATCAACGATATTAAACAGCTCTTTAGTGAGGAGTTCAAGTAATTTTATATTATTTTTTAATAATTTAGATTTTTAATGTCTTTTACGGAGTCAATAGTTATAATTTACGAAGGAGAAAAATGTTTTTGTAAAGAGCACTCATGGCGTCCAAAAATGTATGAATAACTCCTTATGTCATCCTCTTCTAGTATTCATTCTCTTTTGTCTTATTTGTTATCTTAGTTTTCAATTTGTCAAAATCGAAAGAAGCAACTTCTCCACTCGCCACTCAACACTCGTCTCGCTCGCTTTGGGTCACTTGTGCCGCTCGCCGCTTGATGCCCGTTTGGCTTGTTGCTCCTCGCTCAACGTTCGATGCTCATTCTGTTCGACTCACCTCACTTAACCCTCAACGCTTGCCTTTCTTAGCTAACCTCGCTCATCATCGAACCCATTGGGTCGGTACGGTCCTCGGTTGCCCTTTTAAGGAGTACAAAAAATGAAATAAAAAATTATTGGTTAGTCCTAAGTTGATCTTAAAATTGGACTGAACTCATTGGAGTTAGTCCGGTCCTCAATCGTTTTTTTAAGGAGTACAAAAAATGAAATAAAAAATTATCGGTTGGTCCCGAGTTGACCATAGAACCGGACCGAACCCATTGGGTCAGTCCGGTCCTTGGTCCCAAGCTCAATAGGGTCGGTCCTCGGTCCCAAAAATTGAGGACTAGCACTATGCGGGTTGGTCCTAGGGTTAGGGGTGGACCGGCCTAACCCGACCAAGCTCACCCCTACTGCGTAGTGTCAAAGAGAGATTCAGAATGTTAAAATAGTTTTTCTTTTTAACTTTCTCCTAACAGTGATATGAAACTATTGCCATTCTTACACGGCTAACTTTCTTTTTGAACATTTTTTTGGATTTCTAAGCTTAATCACAAACAAAATAAATCTGATGCACCAATAAATCACTCGCCCAAAGGTATTATCCAAAGTTATCTGCAATGCAAACTGGAGCGCAAAACTCTAATATTTTGCTTTGATTAAACCATTACTTCAAATCAATTCCTATGAAATTTCACAACTCCACTACACCATAATTCATAATCTACATGAAATTCTACAACTAAACAACTCCAAAATCAGATTTTGTAGTTCAACTTTCACATAATTTTGAATTTGAGCTATAATCCCGAAAGCTACTCCGATTAGAAGAACGGAAAGCCTAAATCCTTACTTGATGTGGTGAAATGGTGTTAATCCAACTTGGGGGCATGTCTGCACAAAGAGAAATGATTGGGTAACAATTTTCAATTTACTATAAGAATAGCAGTATATCTTAAAAAAAAAAACAAATAACAAGTAAATATAAATTATTGTGGGATTATACTCTTTCAAGAGTTCATGGCTCACAACAAGCTATTATTATCATAATAGTCTAAAAAATGTTATGCTAGCAAAGTCCACACACAAAAGCCTTTTCCTTTTTTTCCTTTATTTTTCTCTTTCTTTTTCTTTCCCTTTCTTTCTTCTCTTATTCCTTTCCTCTCTGTTTGCGATCACTCTCCTTTTCTTCTCCCCTTTTTCTCTCGTCGTGTCTGGGGGTGAGCATCGGTCTAAGGTCAACCTTGGACCAACCCTAGACTGGCCCTACCTTGCCGGTCGTGGTCCAGTTCCCAAGGAGACTAGGTCGATCTTTGGTCCTAGGATTCCTAAACTAGATTTGCACGAGTTGGTCCTCGGTCCTAGGAATTTTTAGTGATCGGTCAAATCCAAACCAACCTTGACTCTATATATATTATCTATCTAATATATTATTTGTAATTTTTTTATATAGAGAAAAACCCTAAAATATATGGCGTCAATAACATTAAACAATTCTTTAGTGAGGAGTTCAAGTAATTTTACACTGTTCTTTAATAACTTAGATTTTAAATGTCTTTTACAGCGTTTATAGCTATAATTTACAAAGGAGGAAAATATTTTTTGAGGAGTCCTCATGGTGTCCAAAAGGGCATAAATAGCTCTTCATGGCATCCTCCTCTAGTATTCGTTCTCTTCTATCTTATTTGTCCTCTTAGTCTTTAATTCACCAAAATCGAAAGAAACTTCTTCGCTTGTCACTTGACACTCACCTCGCTAGCTTTGGGTCACTCGTGCCACTTGTCGCTCGATGCTCACCTGGCTTGTTGCTCCCTGCTCGACGCTCAATGCTCACCCCACTAGAGGCTTGTCGCTCGCCTCTATTAGCTGATCTCGCTCATCACCGAACTTATTGGATCCGTCCGGTTCTCGATTGCATTTTCAAGGAGTATAAAAAATGAAATAAAAAATTATTGGTTGATCCTGGAACTGAACCGATCCCATTGGGCCAGTCCGGTGCTCGATCGCATTTTCAATGAGTACAAAAAAATGAAATAAAAAAATTATTGGTTGATCTCGAGTTGACCCTAGAACCAGACTGAACCCACTAGGTCGGTCAAGTCCTCGATCTCAAGCTTAATAGGGTTGGTTCTCAGTCCCAAAAATTGAGGATTAGCATTGTGTGGGTTAGTCCTAGGTTAAGGCGTGGACCGGCCTAACTCAAACCATGCTCACCCCTAGTCATGTCTCTTCTCTTTAAATAAAGTGGCCTTCTTTCTCTTTTTTTTTTTTTAAGCCGCTTCATTAGACCAAGTCAACACAGCCAAATATTACAGAATGCCTTCGTAGCACTGACAGGGAGAGGTCAGGGATGAAGAGTGTAACGTAGATAAGGAGCTTTATGTTGTTTTCGAGTATGAACACTGTCCAATTTTTCACAATTTACCTCCATAAAGTTGGCTACATTTTTCTTTCCCATTTGCCATTTCTTGCACTGCATCAAAAGAAAAACCATTCTTACACAGCCCACCACGCTAGTGGATAGGCGCAAGTGGCCCCTGTTGGTTGGAACAATCCCTATCTTGTACCAAGGATCCAAGATAAGCCCCCGAAAAACCATTCTTACACATCATTAAAAGTTGAAGACTTGTTACTCAAAAAAGGACAAGGATGGAAAATTGCTCCATGACCCTTCCCTTACGATAAGTTAGAAATTTCAAAGCCAAACATCACCATTAAAAGTCCATAAAGACCAAGACTTCCCATGAACCACTGTAACGCGTAATGATCCAAAAATCATCACATGAAACTCCAAGAGACCTTGACTTGTTGAGTAGGCACGTGCCTATTCCATCGCCCAAAGACCTTGACTTCTTGAGGTATATGTAATAGATCGATCCACATTCTCTCTTTTTCCTTTGGGCTGGTATGCTTGTTTATATTCTAATTGTATCATAAAACCGCAAAATTTAGAAAATTTTGCGTTAGCAGAATATTTTTCTTGATGGATATGGTAATAAGGTTTCAAAGGTTCTCACTGCAGGGGACCATGCACCATGCACAGAGGGTGAAGAAAGGGGCACAACCCGATTGTCCTCTTATACTGCAGTCTAAGAGAGAGATTCAGAATGTTAAAATGGTTTTTCTTTTTAACTTTCTCCTGGCATTGATATGAAACTATTGCCATTCTTACATGGGTAACTTTCTTTTTGAACATTTTTATGGATTTCAAGCCATTGCTCTGTCTTTTTAGGAATGAGGATGTTGCTTTGTAGCTACTAGCTCTACTTTGTTTAACGATTTTGTCGCCCTTTTTTTACTATGTAATCGTCAACTGGAAATACTCCAGAAAAAAGCAGGATAAAATGCACCTATATGAACCTTTAACTGTACTTTGTTTAACGAAAAAAAAAAAACTTTAGCATCCATTTTAGAGTTTGAATGCTTCTAATTATGATGTTTCAGGTAATGACAACTGTTACAAAAAAGTAATGCTTTTTTTTTTTTTTTTTATAGTCTCATATATTCGGAAGCAAATGGTTGTCTTGACTCAACCTTTCTAAACTGAGTTTTTTTTCCAATGTCAGCATTGTGTTGCTTGCTAATTTACTCATATTCGACAATAGGATCACAGACATTAATTAGTGAAGAAAGTAGCGTTATCATGAAAAAATGTAGAGACTATCAAACAGTTGAAAGAACTCTAATTTTCATTAAAGAAATTGCATCTGGTTGACAGAGCAACCCATTTATCAGACATTTGATCCAGTAAACGTCTTGAAGCTTTTGCATCTCTTCTAGGATCTCAGTGGCCGTCCGTGAATTTTGAACACCATGGAAAATGATGGAACGAAATCATTTCCACACACGGCCTGAGTTGGGGATTAGCAGATACACAAGCGACCGCAAGCTTTAAGATGGTCGGAAGTTCATCCTCGATGCCTGTGATGTCATTTCCAGCAATTCTTAGATCACTTAAACGCATGCAACTTCCGCAGTTTATTGAGACTCGTGTCCATAAAGTCCAAGTTGGGTTGGACACCAAAGGTCCCAGATATGATTCCAGTGAATTGATTCAAATGCTGGTGCGATCAGCTGAACGTAAAGCCAAGAAATGGAACCCATTTTCAAGCAAATTTGTCAAGACCCAGAAAAATTGCCCAAAGGGATGCAAACTTGGTGCACCCACCGCTGCGACAATATAAAAACCATACTAAATTCAGAAGCGTGATTTCATGAAGAATGAAAAATCATATGGCACTCTTAGCGAGCGACCACCCTTGGAGATGGCTAGTGGATTATGACCAAAGACTGGCAAACGAAAGTGCAGGATCACACCAGAACAATTAAGTCTCTCGTTGTCCATGTGCAGTACATATGATTAAACTGACACACTTCATCAACAATACTTAAAACCAAGAAAGGCTTTAAATGAACTCCATGAATGCACAATATAGCACAAGAGTAAGATCAGAGTATCATGATAACCACTGAAGTCGGAATAGACGGACTAGCTTGCCTTCAAGAAGGAAAACATCATGCCTGACTAAACCTAGGATTAATATCCAAATCACCACATGCAACAAAGTATGTCCACCCAAGCAAGAGCACCTCAGGAGAAAGTAAAATAGTTTGTCGAGCAAAAATGACTCCCGCGACCTTGGGCACTCATCCTTCCTAAAAATGCAACATGAAAAAGCAGAGACATAAGGATCAAATAGTTGCAATAGAGTAAGACAGAAGCAACAAATCCACTCACATCACTTTACCACTCGATCTATGGACTATGTGGAGAAGCACTAGGGGAATCGGCAGGACATCCACTGGGCACATCTTTGTGGAGCTGAGAATCTATTTCACCATTTTGTACATCAGGACTTTCAAGTGCAGAAGGTCTCTAATTTGGAGAGTGACTCCTCTCATATTCGGCTTTCCAAGGACTCCAGGATGAACTGAAAATTGGGGAACTCCAATCAGATAAAATTCTCAAGAAGAGGTGACCAAAAGAAGCGTTAAAGGGAAATAAGGAGGGCCCTCACCTTGTGTATGATCTACTCCGACTTCAGTCCTCACCATCATACTTGGATGCCCTTCGGTCTCTGCGATGATCAGGACTTGCGCTATAGCTCGTACTTCGGTGGCGATAACTCCTTTACCTGTCTCTGTACCTGTCGTGATCATATTGTTCCCTGCTTCTACTGCAATTTCTCCTGCAATCACGGTCTCTATATTCATCTCTGTACCTGAAAATCCATTTTACTATCAGTTGCAGTGGAGAATGAGAGGGAATTACTTGCAACTCTGCAAGACGCAAGTACCCATTAAGATGGTTAAGGGTTAACCACTACTTGCTGTCACATCAACGGATATTTTATTTTTTTCGTTCCCTACACACAAAAGAACAAGGTGCAACAAGCCCAAATGTCACCTAATATCTGAAATGTTGTTTCAAAGCTTAAATGACAAAAAAGCGGAATCTAGAAACCAACAACTCAATGGCATTATGGGAACTAGCCGAAAGAAATTAGCAGCACCACATTGACAACTTACTTGTTAAAAGGATGTCACAGGAGTTTACAATTTCGTGTGCGAACATCTTAGTTAAAGGTGATGCGGTCACAATCCTGCTAGGATGTATCATCAGGTGCTGATGGAGTACGTCCAAATTCATAAGCTCTTCATCCAGCACAAATTTATAAAAATTGATTTTTGAAAAGTGCAAAACAAGTCCTCAACGTTTAAACCGTCGCCCAGCTGATCGACTGAGTTCTGAATCTTTTGGCAAATGTTCAATCAATCCTAATCTTCCAGCTGACACCATCTTTTCACTGGAGAATGGAACTCACTCAATTTTACATGAAATTAACTATGATGTTTTACTATAACACTGGATTTTGTAATTACAAGACTTGGAACCTAAATTCAGTTAAATTGAGGAAACACTGGACTTCAACTCAAAACCCTAAATTTGGCCCTTCAATCATCAAATTGTTTTATTAGTCGGCTGATTCTCCTGATCAATTCTGTCACTCAATGATTGATTAGACTGATGTGTTGCATCCCTTAATTATGGTCCAAATTATCCAGTTACTCCTTCTCCAAAGTAATAAAAATAAGGACCGGTTGCTTAGCTGGCTTAAGCAACCATAATGTAACTGCACTTCCATCATTTTTCTGGAAATTGCACCTCCAAACTTAGTTGCTTAGATCTAAAGAGAAGGTAGGAAATTCCTATCCACTGACTGAAGACTAATGAGTCAAATTTACCATGTGCATGAGTGACTGTGGTTTTAGCATTCAAATTCAGCTGCAGAATTTCAGCTTTTGGGATGCAACTCTTTTCTTGACATTGGATTACAGTGAACAACTTTAATATATAACACCCCAATTCATTAAAAGTAATTGCCTCTAATGTCATTTAAATGTTAATATATATTATGATTTGTATCTTTAAAAATGTATAGTTATTTTCCATAAGCCATAAGATGCGTAAACAGGCTTCTCACATCATTGTTATCAGCATTAACTCCTCTGTAGAATCAGTTCTCTCCATGAACTTGATCGATTGCTTTGATTACTTGCGAACAACCAACAAGGGATGGTAAGGATTACTCACAAAGTTTGCAATTTGATTTTAATAAGGCCAGGAGGGAACCTATAAAATAAATTGGCAGTGACATTGTTAACCCAAAGGGACAGGTGTCCTCTCATATAGAGGCAAACTGAGAGAATTTCCCTCCCGTTCCTCTTCAAACATCTTCACAGGTCATTGAAAGAAACTAGATGGCTTAAACCTTCATCCATCAAAGAGCTCTAGGCATGGGTCCTCTATCCACTGTAGCATCATGATTTCAATGGTAAATTGACCCTGCCAATTTTCTCATTCAATCAGGATCCCCATCAAAGTTTCAACTATCTTTATTAAATCTCAATCAAAGTTACAGCAACCTTTATTAACTCTTGAAAAGTGGAGACAAATGAATTGCGCGGCTAATAAACAGGCTTACATAAGTATTAGAGGACCAAATATCTTAACCAATCCATTAAAATGATTTTGGAATTTCATCTCAAACACAAATCAACAACTATAGCAATAAGGAGTTACGGACAGTTGTCGACACATTCAACCCAAATTCATAATTAAGTGTAGAAATTTTCTTATCTTAGTATACATAGACACAATTTGCATGACTTTACCAACTTAAACCAATTTGCGTAGACACAGTTTGCACAACTTTACTAACTCAACAAACTTAAACCATACCTTGGACGAGGACTACGACTTCTTGACTGCCTTCTTATCTTTGAAACCAGTTCGGCAATCCTCCCCTTATTGCTATTGCAAAATAGATGCCAAGCTCGTTGAAAGAATTAATAACAAGAAACTGACAGCAAAGTTATTCAAGAAATCTACTTTTTCCTTTTCTTTAGGCCATCTTTTGCAGGTTATTTTGCAAAACGAATCCTCCAGTGACAGAATCATGCTAACAAGGTCATAGTAACTTGTACCATTTCAAGGTTTATTCCAAGAAAACCAAATTCCCTCCAGTGAGCTCGTACCAGATTGGCATTGCACTGTATTTTGACCGGAAAGAGGCACAATCTTGAACAATTCCAAAACTAAAAGGTGAGATAATCGAACAGCTTACATTCTCTCCACATTGGGACCGTACTTGGCGAACTGAACCCCAATCTCTCTCCCGTCCACGACTCTCCCTTTCCACAAGAAAACCGAACAAGAAATCAAACGCCAATCCAAGCGTTCCCCGCACAACGCGAACAGAAACCCTCGTGATCGAAGGAACTAAGGGTGTGTTTGTTTGAGAAAACAATTTCCGAGAAAACGTTTTCCTTATTTTCCAGCGTTTGGTTCATTTAGAAAAATGAGTCAACGGAAAATGCTTTCTAATCAACAGAAAATGTTTTCCTTCCAAAACTTAAATTCAGGAAAACGATTTCCCCTTTGAAAGAACTGGAAAACGCTTTTTCCAAAATGTTTTAAGGTCCTTGCTTAATAAAAAATTTATTATTAAAAGAATTTCTAATTAAAAATTTTGAATTTGTTATTATTATATCTTATCTTTTTTTTTCTTTCTTCTTTTTTTTTCTTTTCTTGTTTTCTCTTTTCTTTCTTTGCCTATGAACCGTAAACCCTAACTCCTCCTCCTCTCTCCTTCTCCTTCACCCCCTCCCTTTCGTCACCGCTGCCTCCTCCAACCCTAGCCCCTCCCATGCTCCTGTTGGCTTCGCTCCCTCCTCTTCCTCTTTGTCGACATTTTCTACACCTTCAATCATTTTTCAAATGCAATCCAAACACCAGAAAATATTTTCAATCACGTATCATCAAACAAAGGAAAACTAACCATTTTCCTGGAAAATGGTTTCCCGGAAAATATTTTCTAAAAACATTACGTTTTTCATGAAACAAACACTCCCTAAAAATCAGAGACAAGAGCGACACCATCGAGCTTGTCCACCGCCTTCTGCGCCTCATCCGCGTACTTGTACCTCACGAATGCGAATCCTCTCGACTCCCCAGTCCCGCGTGGCCACATCAGAACACGGCAACAAAGAAATTCAACGGAGAAGAGGAAAAACACGTACCTCCAGTCCCTGGGAATGAACAAGTCGACGACCTTGCCGTACTTGTCGAAGAGAGGGAAGAGGTCGTCGGCGGTGGTCCTTGCGAAACAACCGCGTGAGGCATTGATAGCGGCGGAGCCGAAGGGAGTCGAAGCAGGGGGAAGGAGAGAGCTACGGAAGGAGATGTTGAGGATGAGGAGCGAGAAGATGCTGCTACCTCTTCTCCTTCTCCTTCTTCTCCGGCGAGAGAGACAGAGATGCTTCGGTGGGGCTCCAGCTGGTCCAGCTTCCAAGGGGGTTCGACTTCGAGAGCAGAAGAGAGAGAACGCGAGAACGGGTTAGTGGACCGGGATCGGCCGGATCTTGCGGATCTTGCGGGTTTGATTGTGGCTCGATCCCACCTAATTATTAGGACCGAATCCGATCGTGGCTGTACGAGGAGAAACATGGGACGACGTTACAGAGGGAATCGCGAACAAAACCATACTAAAGTCATCGTCCAGCTTGATTGAAAGAAAAAATTTATCGCAGCCCAGTGCTTTGATAGAGCTATTCTGCAAGCTGAAGATGATATAATATTGAAGATGTGATCCTACATTTAGTTAATTATTCCCACATTCAATTAATTTCATTAACGTTTAAATGTCCACATTAAGTTGTGATCACTAGTATATCAGCCAAAGAGTACAATAACATTTTGATAGAAGACATTATATGAAAGGGTACGGATGAAGATTTAAACAAGGTAAGCCTATCAAAAAAACATACCATCAAGTTTAAGAGGGCAATTGCCTAGTGACACCCATTTGTCATGGTTGAAGGAAGAGATGATCCAAGAGAATTCTGAACAACGGTTGTGACCCATCCTTAGAACGGGCGACCCTCGATCGGTGTTCTTGAGTCCTAGGGTTTTCTTGAGTGTTCTGATTATTACTGGGTGCTGGCAATACAGTAAATGTACAGTTATGTAATAAATGCGGGTAAATAGTAATTAGGGAGATACGAACTTCACCATTAGATCGAAGAGAAATCTACGGGTATGATTTGTCATGTACTTATATATATATATGTCTCATCCCCTCATGGTATTAACTTATTCACAAGTGAAATATAATTTTAGAGCTTCTCTCTCTAGAGTCTCTCTCTAAAAATCCTTGTGAGTCGAGTGTGAGAAAGGTTGGAAATTATAAAGCTGCACGGGTTAGGGAATGCTACATCGATTGACCATGACAAGTGGTATCAAAGCAGTTCATTCCAAGCGCGATAGTTGATCAATGATCCGATGAGGCGCTCATAATGGGTGGTGGCTGTGATGATCGTGGAAGGAACCCCGAAAAAGGCACTACCAAGGGAAGGAAGAACCGTGGTGTTTCAAGTTCGAAGGATTGGGGGATCTGGAGCATCAGATGATGAAGCTGGAGTTGTTTGTCGCCGAAGTCCAAGGATCAGTCGATGACCTAACCCAAATCGTGGATGGAGTGGACACCAAGAAGGAGGAGCTTGTGGCCAAACTATAAAAGCTCAAGGCTGGCATGGGAGAACTCCGACACGAGTTGCTAGGGACCTTAAGGGAAGAACTCACGCAACGGGACGAGTCTTTGGAGGCCATGAACGTGGAAATAGCGAAGCTAAAGGGGAATCTTGCTGAATCAGAAGCAGCATGCGTGAACGTTCACCGTGCAAGGTCCACGAACGATGCACCCAAGTCGAAGGAGTTCAAGGGCTCACGGGTGGCAAAAGACATGAACAACTCTTATGGTACATGGAACGGTACTTCCAAGCCATGGGGATTAATGATGACCAATCACAAGTAAACACCGCATCCATGTACTTAGCTAATAATGCACTGGTAGCGTCATCAGTCGGATAATAGGTATGGGATCCTAGTATGACTAGGTAGATTTGTCGAGGAATTTCAACAAAACTACTTTCCCGCTTATGCAGAGTAAGAAGCTCGCAACGATAAAGTGTCTTGAGCAAAAGGGCGCAGTGCACAATTACATCAAGCGGTTTTCAAAGTTGCTATTCCAAATCCCTTCAATGAACGAGATGGAACATACTATCAATTTATGAGTGGTCTCAAGTCATGGACCATACAAGAGCTGAAGTGATTCAATGTAGGAGACCTCACAACGGCCATTGTCACGCCCCGATCCTCGGGCACGCACACATCCTTCTCACTTGGTCGATTTTATAATGTGATATCCAGACAATGTATCGCCGACCCTTTCATTTATGGTCCATGCGGAAAGCTTAAAATCCCCAGATAATAAAACGATGGGATAGAAAAGCAGGGCCATATTTTTCATATTGAAATTTATAACCAAACTTTTATACAAAACACAAATCACTTCATAACTATTCACATCAAAATGGAGATCTCAAAAGAAGATAGGATCTCAATCCATCCAGGCCATACTCAAGGCCCATCTCGGTATTATCTTCTTCTTTCAAAATCCTTCCCTTCAAGTTCCACCTCCAAGATCTCCTTCCAGACTCTCCTCCTCGCCTCCTTATCGGGTCCTGAAATGTTTTTCCTTAAACTGGGATGAGACTACGTCTCAGCGAGTTCTACCCCACTAAGCCCGATTAGTAAACCATAATACTACCGGCTGCCTATACACGCACAGGGCGAAGACGTACTTTGGCATCGATCCCACCTGCAAGTCGGCATAATTCATAATAGGCACCAAGCAATCATATCACCGATCAAAGCATCGATCGAATCGACCTAGTCGATTACACGCCAACAAGACCACTCACGGTCATTCCCATTAAATCAATCAATTCACAACATCGATCAAAAGAATGATCAATCGACCTAGTCGATTACATGTCATTCGGACCACCTCTCGGTCACATCAACACCATACTTTATAATCTCCATTCGGGTACTCCACGAGCCGGGATGAATGCTCGGGCGTCTTTTCGCCAAGGTGACGTACCATTACCGATCACGATAATCTCCAGCAGTACACTTAGTCACAGCCTCATTAATGCTCTTGGGCGTCGTTTTCACCAAGGTGACATAAGTAACAGATGGTCTACGTGCGTTTTTAAGGCGCCGTTTCGCACAAGCTGATATTCCCCATCACCGAACCACACCCGTCATAGGTCACAAATCACCGACAGCCTACGTACGTTCTTTAAGGCGCCGTTTTCGCATAGTGATGTCCTTCATCACCGAACCACGCCTGTCACGATTCATAGGTAGTCTACGTGCGTTCTTTAAGGCGCTGTTTTCGCACAGTGATATCCTTAATCACCGAACCACGCTTGCCACAGATCATAGACAGTCTATGTGCGTTCTTTAAGGCGCCGTTTCGCGATATTCCCCATCACCGAACCACGCCGTCTATACTTCGTACTTGATCGATCTCAGCCAATAGATTTCTCAGTTAGCTCTCATCGCTCTCTCCACTTACAGCTCAACAAGGCATTACAATAGCTAACTAGCCATACTCGGCCATCTACCAATCAATAATTCAATTTCACTCAAATTCAATCAATTTAGGGTAAATCCCTAAAATATCACAATTTATCTAATTTCATACAACGTAGAGCTCAAATAAATAAACGGACTGTGCCACAACAATCAGTACGAGATTTCGGTCGTCGGCCATCAAAATCTTAATTTTCGAAAAATAAATAAATAATTAATTAATTTCGAAAATTAATTAATAATTATTAAAAATCCAATTTATCACAAAATAAAGCCCAATTAAATAAACTGACTTCACAACGGTCCTCAGCATAATATTCTGGTCATTTACCATTCAGTTGAATTTTCGGAAAATAAATAATTATTTAATTAAATTCCGAAAATTAATATTTAAATACTAAAAATTCCACTTAGGCCCGAAAAGCCTAATTGAAGCCCACTAAGGGTCGGGAAAAATCCCGAGGCACTCCTAATAATTAGTAGACCACGTCTACTTGCTAATTGCGCAATCAATTTATCTAAATCGCATCACAATTGACTAATAATTGCTAATTTATTCTAATCTAACAACCTAAACATAATTAATTAAATCTAAACCAACCTTAAGTATAATTAGCCAACTAATCAGGATTAGTGAGATTACTCACTTGATTAAAAGCGGGACCGGACACCGCAATGGCGACGCCTTCTGGCGTGACAACGGCCGAAGTCCGAATTTTTCGGTGACGTCAACGATCACTCGGGCCGGGCCAAGAAACTTTGCAAGCCCACAGAAATATCTGGGCTTGGACTAAACTCGCAGGCTTGGGCTTGCTGAATCTGAATTTGATGGGCTTCAAGACTGGCTGATGAAGGTTGAAAATCACGGGGCTCCTGGGCCCGTGAAATTGAAGGTTGCTGGGCCGAAATCCATCGGCTTCGTGCGGGGCAGCAAGTCCGGTCAACAGAGACAGCGAAGGAGTTGAGGAAGCTGGACTTCGGTGGCCGCTTGAAGATGAACGTTGACTGGAGAAGCAGCTGGCGTGCGCAGGGGTCTTCGATGGGCGTTGGCGCAACAAGACTGAAACAGAAGCGGAACTGGGAGACGCGCGGCAAGACTGAATTTAAGGCGTGCAGTCAACGATGGGGGCTGCTTCGGTGGGTTCTGCTGGCGGTCCAAGATGGGGCAGGGCGATGGAGTTGTTTCGGCCACTGGTCTTCGTGCAGCTGGATGGAGAAGGCGGTGCAAGGTCAACAAACCGGTGGAACCGTGGACTGAAGAAGCTGAAGACGGCCACGTACACTGGAGCGGCTTCGAGTTACTTGCTGGCGTGAGATGAGGGTCTTCGGTGGAGCTTCGGAGGTCAACAAATTGGCTTCACTTGGAGAATTCTGCTGGAGTTGACCGAGGGAAACCAAAAAATGGTGGAGCAGCTGGCGTGAGATGAGCGCTGGAGTTCGAATGGTGGAGGAGAAGGGCAGCAAGAGAGAGAGAGAGAGAGAGAGGCTGTGGCGTCCAGAGAGAAAGGAAAATGAAAACAAACGCTGCAGACGGTCTTCGAACGAAAGAAAAGAGAGAGAGGGAGACCGACTTGGAGAGAGAACGAACGGATAAGGGAGAGGGACGCGTGAGGCTTGCTCGAGAAGCCGTGGGTGAGGGGAAGAAAGATCAAGATATTTATCCAAAATCATTATAGCTTGGCCCACAAGTCCACATAATTATCTCTTTCCTCCTATAATTTAATCTTGTAAATTAATCCACAAAAACTCCAATTTGATGACAAATGCCAGACCCCACGCCTACCCGAATTTCACTTTCTTTCAATTTATTCACGAATTCTCCAAACCGGTTCATTTCGATGAAGAAAATCTCATTCCATTTTCTGCAAGTGCCCCGACACTCAAAAGCTTGGCCAAGTCCAAATTTTCTTTAATTGAGCCCATCCGAATTTATGCTATTTTTCCGCAATGTCCGAACCGGTTTTCCGCAAAATCTCGAACTCAACGAAATTACTCCGAAAGACAAGATGACGTCCTATAAATGAAAGTGACATGCTCGAATGTCCGATTCCCGACTCCGAATTCAATTTCATGGTTAAAATTGGCCGAACGCGATTTTAGTCCGATCCGACCTATTGAGTAGCTTTTAGGGATTTTACCGCGGTTATATCCCTTAACGGCTTCACCCAATAGATTGGTTAACTTTCGTGAGTGATCAGCTGTAGAAAAAGACCATCGGCGTCGACGAGATGTCCATTTCATATATTTGGGACGGGGTACAAATTTGATGTCACATTGCCATAATCGTGGCCGAATCTCTTGTGGAGTACAAGGCGCCTTCCACATTCAGGTTAGACCTTGTCTGAAGGATAAAGCCAATGGTGGGGGAGATCGAGGAAGATTCAATCGCCCAACTGGAGGTAGACCACCGGCCGGTCTCCCAAGGTTCATGCGAAGTCAAGCGATGGACGATAAAGGAAGGTACATATTTTGTGATGGTCCGTACATGGTACGAGACTACCCGAACAAGGCCAAATTGGCCACCCTTTACAAAGAAGATGAACCAAAAGAGGAGTCGTAATTGGGTTCATTGTGGATCCTTAGCAAGATCAAGTCTAAGAAGGCAAAGGAGCCTAAGGGACTGATGTTCGTGGACTTAAGAATCGGAGAGACCACGATGAGTGTGCTCGTGAAAACTGGAGCATCTGATCTCTTTATATTGGAAGAAGCCGCAAATAAACTCAATTTGAGGGTTGAGAAAGGAGCCGGGTGGCTCAAAACTGTGAACTCCAAGGAGGTCCCTACCGTTGGTGTTGCAAGGGATGTAGAGCTTCAAATCGGGAGAACAATGGAAAAGTAAGGAGAGTCTAGAGGTAATTCCTCTTAATGACTACGCGTTTGTCATTGAGATAAAATACCAGATAGAATCCATGCGGTTATATTGCCTGGGTTTCTGTTCGCGTTGTGCGGGGAACGCTTGGATTGGCGTTTGATTTCTGGTTCGGTTTTCTTGTTGAAAGGGAGAGTCGTGGATGGGAGAGAGATTGGGGTTTAGTTCGCCAAGTACTGTCCCAATGCCGAGAGAATGTAAGCTGTTTGATTATTATCTCACGTTTTAGTTTTCGAATTGTGCAAATAGATTGTGCTTCTTTCGGGTCAAAATACAATGCAATGCTAATCTGGTACGAGTTCCCTGGAGGGAATTTGGTTTTTTTGGAATAAACCTTTGAATGGTGCAAGTTGCTATGACCTTGTTGGCACGATTCTGTCAGTGGAGCATTCGTTTTGCAAAATAACCTGCAAAAGATGGCCTAAAGAAAAGGAAAAAGCAGATTTCTTGAATAATTTAGCTGTCATTCTTATTACCAATTCTTCAGATGAGCTCGGTCCTTATTTCGCAATAGTGATAAGGGGAGGATTGCTGAACCAGTTTCAAAGATAAGAAGGCGGTCGAGAAGTCAAAGTCCTCATCCAAGGTATGGTTTAAGTTTGTTAAGTTAGTAAAGTTACACAAACTGTGTATATGCAAATTGGTTTGAGTTTGTTCAGTTAGTAAAGTTATGCAAATTGTGTCTATGTATACTAAAATGAGAAGAATTCTACACTTGATTATAAATTCGGGTTTAATGTGTTGACAACTGTCTGTAACTCCCTATCGCTATAGTTGTTGATTTGGGTTTGAGGTGAAATTCCAAAGTAATTTTTGTGGATTGGTTAAGATATTTGGTCCTCTAATACTTACATAAGCCTGTTAATAAGCTGCACAATTCATTTATCTCTACAATTCAAGAGTTAATAATGGTTGCTTTAACTTTGATTGGGATTTATAGAGGTAGCTGAAACTTTGATGGGGATCCTGATTGAATGAGAAAATCGGCAGGGTCAATTTACCATTGAAATCATAATGCTGTTAACAATGATGTGATTACGCATCTTATGGCTTATGGAAAATATCTATATATTTCAAAGATACAAATCATAATATATATTAACATTTAAATGACATTAGAGGCATTTACTTTTAAAGAATTGGGTTGTTGTATATTACATTTGTTCACAATAAACCAATGTCAAGAGATAGAGTTACAACCCAAAAGCTGAAATTCTGCAGCTGAATCTGAATGCTAAAACCAGAGTCACTCACGCACATAGTAAATTTGACTCATTGGTCTTCAGTTAGTGGATAGGAATTTCCTGCCTTTTCTTTAGATCTAAGCAACTAAGTTTGGAAATGCAATTTCCAGAAAAATGATGGAAGTGCAGTTACATTATGGTTGCTCAAGCCAGCTAAGCAACCAGTCCTTATTTTTATAACTTTGGAGAAAGAGGAACTAGATAATTTGGGCCATAACCAAGGGATACAACACATCAGTCTAATCAATAGTGACAGAATTGGTCAGGAGAATCAACAGACTAATAAAACAATTTGATGATTGAAGGGCCAAATTTTTAGGGTTTGAGTTGAAGTCCAATGTTTCCTCAATTTAAATGAAATTTAGGTTCCGAGTCTCGTAATTACAAAATCCAGTGTTATAGTAAAACATCATAGTTAATTTCATGTAAAATTGAGTGGGTTCCATTTTCCAGTGAAAAGATGGTGTCGGTTGCAAGACTAGGATTGATTGAACACTTGCCAAAAGATTCAGAGCTCAATCGATCAGCTGGACAATGGGTTAAACGTTGAGGACTTGTTTTGCACTTTCCCAAAATCTATATTTATAAATTTGTGCTGGATGAAGAGCTTATGAACTTGGACTTACTCCATCAGCACTTGATGATACATCCTAGCAGGATTGTGACCGTGTCGCCTTTAACTAAGATGTTCACACATGAAATTGTGAACTCCTGTGGCATCCTTGTAACAAGTAAATAAGTTGTCGATGTGGTGTTGCTAATTTCTTTCGGCTAGTTACCATTATGCCATTGAGTTGTTGGTTTCTAGATTTCGCCTTTTTTGCCATTTAAGCTTTGAAACAACGGTTCAGATATTAGGTGACGTTTAAGCTTGTTGCACCTTGTTCTTTTGTGCGTAGTGAAATAAATAAAATAAAATATCCATTGACGTGACAGCAAGTACCAGTTAACCCTTAACCATCTTAATGAGTACTTGCGTCTTGCAGAGTTGCAAGTAATTCCCTCTCATTCTCTACTGCAACTGATATAAAAATGGATTTTCAGGTACAGATGAATATAGAGACCGTGATTACAGGAGGAGAAGTCGCAGTAGAAGGAGGGCACGATATGATTGCGACAGTTACAAAGACAGGGAAAGGAGTTACCGTCACCGATAGGGGTGTGCAACCGAAATCGCCCAAATCGGGACTGGACTGGACCGGACTGGACCGGACTGGCCGGTTTTGGGCAGTTCCCACGGTTGGCAGTCTGGTTCCCGGTTCCTAATCTTGGAACCGGCGGCTAGTTGGTCCGGTTCCCGGTTCCAAGGTGAGAACTGGACTGACTGGACCGACCGGACCGGACCAAATTTTTTTATATATAATTTATATACATATAATATATAAACACATATAATATATGAATATTATATATAAAACTTATACCAATTGGAATTACAATTGAGGTAACAACCTCTTATGTGGCCAAGAGACCACCAAAGTTCTTGTTGTTACTTCAAGGCTCAAAGACTCGCACATCGACTAAACATTCAAAGCATAGAAGAGAGATTGTCTATAAAACCTAAGCCAAGAACGATTTTTAATCAAATTGTTCATGGCTTTTATGCTTAAAATTAAGCGTGAAACACATAAACTGTAATTGATATTCACGCAAGTGAAGTTTGAATATTTTGCATGTGGAAACATGTGTGAGTAGTTTTATTATATTGCTCGGGAACCGGGAACCGAATTGGATTGATCGATCCGGAGCATGGTCATTCTTTAGTGAAAAAAGAAAGTGTCGGTTCTGTTGGACCGGACCGGACCGGAACTGATGGTCCGGTCCGGTTCCCGGTCCTAGGACCAAATGGTCCGGTCTACGGTTCCCAAAATTGGGAACCGGTTCTCCCGGTCCGGTTCCCGGTTTCACCTTGGAACTGGACCGAACCGGGAACCGATCACCCCTAGTCACCAAAGTAGGAGCTCTAGCGCAAGTCCTGACCGTCGCAGAGACCGAAGGGCATCCAAGTATGATGATGAGGCAAAAGGTGAGGACCCTCCTTATTTCCCTTTAATGCTTCTTTTGGTCACCTCTTGTTGAGAATTTTATCTGATTGGAGTTCCCTAATTTTCAGTTAATCCTAGGGTCCTCGGAAAGCCAAATATGAGAGGAGTCGCTCTCCAAATCAGAGACCTTCAGCACTTGAAAGTCCTGACGTACGAAATGGTGAAAGAGATTCTTAGCTCCTTAAAGATGTGCCCAGTGGACGTCTTGCCGATTCGCGTGGTGCATATGATAATGCTAGTACGAGTACCTAGAGGGGGGTGAATAGGTTTATAAAAATTTTCTTGAAGATTGCACAATACTTGGATAGATGAAGAATTAAAAAATCAATCGTAAGACTGTGTAAAGGAAAGAGAGAATTGAACACGCGGTTTATAGTGGTTCGGCTTGATTCAAGCCTACGTCCACTCTTCTGCACTGACAGCCGATTGGCTGGATTCCACTATGAACAAAGAGATGTTACAGTGTTGATCTTTCTTGATTTCTAGGTGTAGATGATCTACTACACTCGCTCAAGGTGTCACCAAGTATAAACACTCTGTGTATACAATTTCGCTCAAACCGTATCGACTAACAATCAAGGTTCTTCGGACTGGAATTTTTCTATCAATCACACACTTAAAACAACTAGAACGTCTTCCTTTTATACTCCTTTATGCCATCATAGCCGTTGGCACTTACCAAAGGAATTCCTCCAATCTACCCGTTGGACGGAATCAATTAAGAAGATCATCCGAGCTATTTAAGGAATCTGATGATAGCCCATCAATCATGTTCGCCCATACAATCAGGATTTTGGTTTCCAAGAATAGAACATTCCAAGAATGTTTCGTCGACCATCGGATCTTCAATTGTTCTTAGATAAGAATCAAAGAATCCGAAATGATTATCCAACCAAGGGATCTTTTCCAGAAGATAGGATCGAATCCTCAACCATATACTTCGGCTTCGGATTTCCTTCGACACTGGATTAGAAAGACTGTCAGTGAGAATAGTCTTGAGTCTTGAGTCTTGAGTCTTGAGTCTTGAGATTACAAAGTCTTGAGACTTTAAACTGTCGATATCCAGACTAGACTGATAGAAATGTTTTGTCAGCTTCAAAATATTCTGGAAAGATTTCTCCAACAGCATATCCACGTAGTCCATCGATCGAGTGGTAAAGTCACATGAGTGGATTTGTTGCTTCTGTCTCACTCTATTGCAACTATTTGATCCTTACGTCTCTGTTTTTTTATGTTGCCTTCTTAGGAAAGATGAGTGCCCAAGGTCGTGGGAGTCATTTTTGCTCGACAAACAATTTACTTCCTCCTGAGTTGCTCTTGATATGTGTACAGATACTTCATTGCATGAGGCAGCTAGTATGTCTATTATGACTTTGGTGGTTATTATGATACTCTGATCTTATTCTTGTGCTATAATGTGCATTCATGAAGTGCCTTTCTTGTGATGCATTTGTGGTGTGTCAGTTTAATCATACGAACTGCACATGGACGATGAGACTTAATTGTGCTGGTGTGATCCTGCACTTTCCTTCGCCATTTTTTGGTCATAATCCACTAGCCATCTCCAAAGGTGGTCCGCTATGAGTGCCATATGGTTTTTTATTCTTCACGAAATCATGCTTCTGACTTTAGTATGGTTTTTATATTCTCACGGCGATGGGTGTTCCAATTTGGCATCCCCTCTTTCGGCGACTTTTCTGGGTCTTGACAATTCCTTGAAAATGGGTTCCATTTCTTGGCTTTACATTCAGCTTATCACACCAGCATTTAAATCGATTCACTGGAAACGTATCTGGGATCTTTCTTGTCTAGCGCACTTTGGACTTTATGGACATGAGTCTCAACAAGTTCTATGGAGATATCTCAATAAACTGGGGAAGTTGCATGCGTTTTAGTGATCTAAGAATTGCTGGAAATAACATCACTGGCATCGGGGATGAACTTCTGACCGCTGTTAGGGAAATCCCTTATGATGTTTTGAAGATGACAAAATAAATCAAAGGCTACTAACATGTTTAATGGTTAAGTAATAGACCATGCAGATGATAGAACATGTAAAGGATATTGTCAAAGTCAAGACTGCGACTTCCGTGTCAAAGTCCGAAGACGCGAACTTTAGTGTCAAAGTCTATTCTACATCGAAGTCCTGTTCATTCCGACAAATTCTAGACCGAACGTGAATGATGAACCGTAAGACAGACTCTATGCTGAAGCTGAACCGAGAAGACGAGACTCTATGTTGGAGCTGAACTTATTCAGGTGGTGTTCGACCTTAAAGCTAAATCTGTTCGAAGCGTAATATGTTCAGACTCAGATTGTAAAGTCTATCACACTCAGACTCAGATTGTAAAGTCTATTGCTCTCGACTTTACATCCGTAACTCGACGTAACGTAACTCAAGCCCAATCATATAACGGCTAGTGATCTGGTTTGGATTCCACATCAAGATTGATTTGATTGACTCAATCTATTTGATTGACGATTGGATCTTGAAGACAATATCTTTCTATACGAAGAAGCTTTACTTATGGAAACCAAGATTTCGTTTGTATGGGCGATCGGAATTAATTTGGGATTCTACCTTTGTCACTCAACGGCTACCAAATCTTCTAGATACAGAGCTGTCCACTAGGTATATTGGAAGACGATCCTCAAGATACTGTCCAACGGGTAGTTTGGAAGTGGAGGAGTATTTAAGGAGATGAATGACCGATGAGCAAGTAAGAGATAGAGCGTAGAATTTGTAATTCCAAAGTCTGAGCGACCTTCAATCATACACTTGTCTTTGGAGAGCTTAAACGTTTGTGATCGTGAGAGAAATACCAAAAAAGAGTGACTTAGTGAGATAGTGTGATCTACTAAGTGTTTGCACTCGAAGTTGTAATCTCTTGTTGATTGCATAGTGGAATCCAGCCAAGAAGGTCTGTTAGCGTGGGAGAGTGGATGTAGGCTTGGATTAAGCCGAACCACTATAAACCTTGTGTTCTTATTCTCTTCCTTAACTCCTTTGTTTTACTCGAAGTTTATTTTATTCCGCATATATTTGCCAAGGTTTAGTTTAAACACCTATTCACCCCCCTCTAGGTGTTCATACTATCACTCTCAATTGGTATCAGAGCCAAGTGCTCGGTTTATAAAAGTGTTTTTACTTTTGAGCTAAAGATCTTTTATGGCTAGTATCTTGGCACCAGGACTTATGGAAGGGCAAAGCAACACAAGGCCACCATATTTTGATGGAAAGGAATACGACGTATGGAAGAACAAAATGAAAGCATTCCTAAGATCCAGAGATCCCTTGCAATGGGATGTTGTGGAAAGAGGAATCAATCCCATTGCTGCGTCCACATCAAATAAGAATGGCAAAGACAAATAAACCAAACCCCCCGCTCCTATGTCTTGGATGGAGATGTCCAAAAGAGAAGCGCTTAATGCAAAAGCCATTTATTCTTTATATTGCGCATTGTCTCCTGCTGAATATAACAGAATCTCTTCATGTGAAATAGCAAAAGAAGTTTGGGATAGACTTCATGTTACATATGAAGGGACCGATCGTGTAAAAGAGACAAAAGTAAACTTTCTGCTCGGCAAATATGAATCCTTCAAGATGAAGCAAGGAGAGTCAATTGGAGATATGTTTAGCCGTTTTACAGAAATTGTAAATGGTTTAGCATATCAAGGTCAGCCTATTTCTTCTCCAATGAAGGTCAACAAACTCTTGCGAGGTCTCTCAAAAGATTGGAACCATGTCAAAACCTCAATCCGGGAAACTCAGAGGATTATGCCACTCTCCGTTGATGAATTGATTGGCACTCTTCAATCCTATGAAGTGGAACAACTCAACGATGAAGATCCTGAAGGTAAGAAGTCCATCGCTTTAGTATCTAACGCTGTTTTTGATGAAACAGACTCAGAAAATGACATGGACAACGAAGAATTTGCTTTTATGATCGAGAAATTCAAAAAGCTGAGTAGAAAAGGAAGGAAGTTTAGTGAAAGAAGACAATACAAGCAGAATGGCCAGAAAAGAATAATGAAAGAAGGTGATGAGCAAGGAAATATATGCTTGACGGCACATTCGTAATCCTGAGTCCGACTCGTACACAAACTCAGAATCGTAGTCCGACTGCATTACGACTCGTAATCAAAGTCGATTCGAACAGACTCAGAATCCAATGAGGAAGTCAAGGTAAGTCATTCAGCAATTCCTTTCAAAGTTTCAAAATATATAAATGAGCTTTGTTCAAATCTCAAATCTTCTCTTAAAAGAATCTTCGAACTTAAAAAGGAAAATGTTGGGCTTAGGCAACAGGATATTTCTCAAAAAGAAAAGTTTGAAATTTTGCAAAAATATTTTCTACAAACAAAAGAAAGTCGAGATTTACTTGTCAAGGAAAATGATTCTTTGAAGAAAGAATTTTCAAATATTTCGACAAGATTTTCAAATGGATCAAAAACATTAGAGCATATCCTTTCTATACAAGTTCCTTACTATAATAAGTCGGGACTTGGTTTCAATAAGGAAAATAATTCTCTAATTGATTTTCCTAAAGTCAATGAGAGACTTAATCAAAGACCTCCAAAGACATTTTACAAAAATCATTTTCAAAAAGTGTTTGTAAAACCTGTTGGTCGAAATGCCCTCAAGTGTTCAAATTGTGGAGATTCTGAACACTTTGAAAAAGATTGTCCTAAAGTCTGGAGACCTATCAAGAAAAATTGGATAAAAACAGCATACTCTACTAACTCTCATGGACCCAAGAAAAAATGGGTTCCAAAGAAAAGATGAGTTGTTTTTGCAAGATATAAAGAAGAAAGAAAATGAGAGTTTGGTAAGGAATGTATATATTCTCAATTTGATTTGAGTACACAATTTAAAATTTCTCATTAGGCTTGATATTCGATTGAGATTTTATAATGATCATATTCCTTGATTTGTTTTATTGAAGAAAGAATCGCATGATATGTTTTTGTGATTCGAGATTTAATACGTGTGATCATTTTTGATATCATGCTTAAAGACAAATGAATTTATTTGGTTTGATTTTATTCTCTCTGATTTTATTGTTCTTTGACTAAGTGAGAATTTATTTTTCAAAATATCATTGTGCATAATATTCTTTCTTTGAATACTTTGTTATGATGAATTAAGAAAGAATATTTGATTATGGAGATTTTCTATTTTACTCTAACGAAATGGAAGGATCCAAATTAAATGGATACCAAAAAGGGAAATGAGTTGATTGCAGGAAATTCAATAAGGCAAGAATGATTGCGAATTTATGCAAATTTTGGTGCAATCAGAAAAATATCTCCTTCGAAGATTGGTAATGATTTCTTTTAACGGTATATTTCAAACATTTACAAATGGGTAAGAGAATATTTTTATCATCCCGCCTTGAAAATTTCTACGTGTATTTATCATGATTTTGGATGATTGTTTGTTATATTGCGAATATCTTTTGTCATAAATATAAGATATTGCAATTTTGGCACGTGACAGAAATATCTATTTTCCTTTTGCAAAATGCATATCTGAAATTTATGCTCAAGGAAATCTCTTTGATCTCGAAAGATATTACTGCATATTCATAGATATTCTTGTTATATTCTTAGAAGATATATTATATCTAGCAAGTTTGATTCGCAAATCAAAGGAAGATATTACGTGACATTTTTGCAAAGATTATTATCTGTTATACAAGATTTTGCAGGTGACAATAGAATCTTCCATATGAATTTTGGAAAGGTTGATCAGAAATTTTATGAAGATTCTATACTATCTTTTGGAAGTTCAAAAATTCTATTCCTTGTGCAAAATTTTTGCTTATTGAGGAAATCCCTTATGCGTCATACAAAAGGTTGAATAGTTCTGAATTTTAATATTTGATAATTTCATATATGCTATTCAATTATTTATTTGAAAAAATGGCATTATATATTACGTGGATATTATTACAGCTTATTTGTGCAAAAAGTTTGTTAAGTTTATGCAGGTTGAATTCGAGAAGAGCTTGATTGAAGAAAATAAATTTTTGCCTCGAATTTCAAAATGCAAGTGATCGTTGCAGATGTTGTTGCTACAAAGGAAATACTGGAAATATATTCCGTTCAACGTGCACAAGCAACAATTGTTTCTATTCGCAAATGTTGTCATGATCACAGGGGGAGAAAGCAAATCCAAAAGAAAAGGAAAAGAATCGTGATCATCTCAAAAAGGCAACAAATTGAGGGGGAGTGTTGACCAATTATGGAAAAATCTTTTTGGATTGATCGTGATCTTATTATGAATAGAAGGAAAGGTAAATGTATCAGAATTTGTTCTAAAAAATCCGGTTAGTGCATTTTTTATTACCTTTTGTCATTAACAAATCTCTTATTGATATTATTATGACAAAAAAGGTACGTGCATTTTATGATGCATCCGTGATTTTTATTGGATATTTGCTGATATATATGATCGAAGTGAGCTATATTGCATATCTTTAATATTCGATAAAAGCTGATTTTTGGAAATTGTGATTCATGCAAGATAATTGTTATCATTCTCTACGTGATACTTTTTCCATTATTATCGCTTTTTGATTATGACAAAAAGGGGGAGAAGATATGAATATGCATATGTGTTAATTGGTTGATATTATCTATGTCATAATATTGAGCTGAGATTATTTTTCTATATATTGTTATGCTCAATTTATTTGCTATCTTCTGATATCCTTTGATTTAAATTAATATCTTTAAAAGTATGTTTACAAATCTGCATATTCAGATATTGTTTTGTCATCATAAAAAAGGGGGAGATTGTTAGGGAAATCCCTTATGATGTTTTGAAGATGACAAAATAAATCAAAGGCTACTAACATGTTTAATGGTTAAGTAATAGATCATGCAGATGATAGAACATGTAAATGATATTGTCAAAGTCTCGAAGACCGCAGACTTCGTGTCAAAGTCTGAAGACCGCCGACTTTAGTGTCAAAGTCTATTCTACATCGTAAGTCTCCGCTCATTCTGACAAATTCCAGACTGAACGTGAATGATGAACCAGAAGACAGACTCTATGCTGAAGCTGAACCAGAAGACAGACTCTATGTTGGAGCTGAACTTATTCAGACGGTGTTCAGACCTTAAAGCTAAATCTGTTCAGAAGCAGAATATGTTCAGACTCAGATTGTAAAGTCTATCGCACTCAGACTCAGATTGTAAAGTCTAAAGACCCTCAGACTTTACATCCAGGACTCGACAGAACGTAACTCAAGCCCAATCATACAACGGCTAGTGATCTGGTTTGGATTCCACATCAAGATTGATTTGATTGACTCAATCTATTTGATTGACGATTGGATCTTGAAGAAAGGATCTTTCTATACGAAGAAGCTTTACTTATGGAAACCAAGATTTCGTTTGTATGGGCGATCGGAATCAATTTGGGATTCTACCTTTGTCACTCAACGGCTACCAAATCTTCTAGATACAGAGCTGTCCAATAGGTATATTGGAAGACGATCCTCAAGATACTGTCCAACGGGTAGTTTGGAAGTGGAGGAGTATTTAAGGAGATGAATGACCGATGAGCAAGTAAGAGATAGAGCGTAGAATTTATAATTCCAAAGTCTGAGCGACCTTCAATCATACACTTGTCTTTGGAGAGCTTAAACGTTTGTGATCGTGAGAGAAATACCAAAAGAGTGACTTAGTGAGATAGTATGATCTACTAAGTGTTTGCACTCGAAGTTGTAATCTCTTGTTGATTGCATAGTGGAATCCAGCCAAGAAGGCTGTTAGCGTGGGAGAGTGGATGTAGGCTTGGATTAAGCCGAACCACTATAAACCTTGTGTTCTTATTCTCTTCCTTAACTCCTTTGTTTTACTCGAAGTTTATTTTATTCCGCATATATTTGCCAAGGTTTAGTTTAAACACCTATTCACCCCCCTCAGGGTGATCATACTATCACTCTCAACCGCTAGCGGCTGCTTGTGTATCTGCTGATCCCCAACTCAGTATGGAAATGATTTCGTTCAATCATTTTCCATAATGTTCAATTTTCACGGACAGCCACTGATCCTAGAAGTGATGTAAAAGCTTCAAGCCGTTCACTGGATCTATTTGTAGAAGATGTCTGATAAATGATGTTTCTCTGTCGACGACATGCCAGCTTATCATGTTGTTGGGTTAATTCAATCCCAATTGAATGTGCTGCATGTCTTGGAAGAAAGACAACAGGCAATATGCAACGTCAAAGAAAGAACCATCTGGTGGCTACAAATCAACTTTTTCATTATGCCAGCTAGCATCTGCAGACATGTGTTCCGCGAGTTAATGCTTGATGATGCATTTCCATTGTCAAATAGGAGAAACACAGGAAATGAGTTAGAGGGAAAGTTTTATGCGTCTTTTGGGGCTTGAGAAAAATCAACATCCAGATCAAAAGAGAAAAAATGGCCACGGATTTACAACCTACAACGGTAAGTGACTAATTTCAACGCTAAAATTTTGTTATGAGTAGTAAAATTCTACGTGAGTAACTTACATGCCACTTGAAGTTGGAAAATTCCTTTCTCTCGGTGATCACATACTACCATGAAAGTAGAGCTCTGTTGGTAAGTTATTGGTAAAATACTATGTTCACCACTTTTTTTTTTTTTGAATGGTGAATATACGGAAAAGTTGATAATCTACTATTAAATTGGACGTCCATAAGTTACTAACATTGTTGGTAAATTATCATCAATGTGTCTGACCAACAGGATTTAAACTATACTAATCACATTAGGAAAATCATTAATTTCATAATTGCTTGCTCAGCTCTCTAGAATAGCCTGTGAATACTAATGCATCCTATCCCAATCTTTTAAGCACGTCCTGGAGAAGATAGGTGTAAAAAGCTAAAAGGTGTTCACACACATGCATAGAAGGCATTGAACTGTTCGACCTCTGCTATCAAATGCTAGGAAGGTCTTTTGTTAGGCTTGGCTCTAGAAACGAAGCATTGCGCCACTTACAACATCTAAAGTAGCTTCATAATGGTGTTAAGAAATTCATCAAGGAGGATGGGAGGAATTCCCAGGTCATGAAGAAACCTATGTTCTTGGTCAAAGTATCGGTGATACAATCTCAAAGTCGAAAAGAAGAGATAACGCTACTTTCTTCACTAATTAATGTCTATGATCCTATTGTGGAATATCAGTAATTTAGCAAGCAAAAACAATGCTGTCATTGGAAAAAAACTCAGTTTAGTAAGGTTGAGTCAAGTCAACCATTTGCTTCCAAATATATGAGACTGTATATATAAAACATTGCCCTTTTGTAATAGTCGTCAATACTTGAAAAAAAATAACCAGTAGCATTCGAACTCTGAAATGGATGCTAAAATTTGTTTCTTCGTTGAATAAAATACAATTGAAGGTTCATAGAGGTACATTTTCTCCTACTATTTTCTAAAAGGGTATTTCTAGCTAGCAATTACACAGTTAAAAAAGGGTGACAAAATTATTAAAATGAGGAATTATATTCAACTAATAGCTACAAAGCAACATCGTCATTCCTCAAAAAGGATAGAGCAATGGCTAGAGATCTATGAAAATGTTCAAAAAGAAAGTTAGCCATTTAAGAAAGGCAAAAGTTTCGTGTTAACTTACGGGGAAAATTAAAAGAAAAACCATTTTAACATTTTGAATCTTTCTTTTACACTGCAGTGTAAGTTGACAATAGGGCTGTGCCCCTTTTCTCACCCTCGGCGCATGGTCCCCTGCAGTGAGCACCTTTGAAACCTTATTACCAATCCATCAAGAAGAATATTCTGTTAACGCAAATCTCTAAATTTCGCTGTTTTATGATACAATTAGAATATAAGCATACAGGCCCAAAAGAAATAAAAAGAATTTAAACTAGCATGCATGTGTGGATCGATCTCATACATGTCCCTCAAGAAGTCAAGGTCTTCGGGAAATAGAATAGACATGTGCCTCCTCAAGAAGTCAAGGTCTCTTGGGGTTTCATGTGTGGTGATTTTGGATCAGTACGTGTTACAATGGTTCATGGGAAGTCATAGTCTTTATGGACTTTTATTGGTGATGTTTGGCTCTAAAATTTCTAACTTACCGTATGGGAAGGGTCATGGAGCAATTTTCCAGCCTCTTCCCTTTTTGACTAACAAGTCTTCTCAACTTTTAATACTGTGTAAGAATGGTTTTTCAGTGGGCTTGCCTTGGATCTCGACGGCTGGTTACATGACAACGTCATCAAGGTAGGTATTGTTTCCAAACAATAGGGCCACCTACGCCTGTCCACTAGCGTGGCGGGCTGCTAGATTGCGTTCTTTATTTAAATGTGTGTTGGGTCTTGTATTTTTTTCGAGCCCAAGCCCAAGCTCTACTCTTTTAAGTGTTTTACATTCTCCAAGGGATCTCAAACGAAGCAATTTAATTTCGTTCTTGGGACGAAAGTCTTCAACTTTTAATGCCGTATAACAATGGTTTTTTCTTTTAATGTAGTGTAATAAATGGCAAATGGAAAAGAAAAATGTAGCCAAAATTTAAGGAGGTAAAATGTGAAAAGTTGGAGTGTTCATACACGACACAACACAAAGGTCCTTATTTTATGTCACACTATTAATCCATAACCTCTCCCTGTCACGTGCGTTAGAGGCATTCTGTAATATTTGGGTTTGTTGACTTGGTCAAATGAAGTGACTAAAAAGAAAGAAAAAGAAGACCACTTTATTTAAAGCGAAGACATGTGACAGAGAGAAAAGGGGAAGAAGAAAAAGAGAGTGATCGCAAATAGGGGGAAAGAAGAAGAGAAGAAAGAATGGGAAAGAAAAAGAAAAAGGAAGGGAAAGAGAAAGGAAAAAGTGTGAGGCTTTTGTGCTTGGGTTTTGCTAGAACAACGGTCTTTAAGCCACTTAACTTGTTGTAAGCTATAAATTTTTGAAAAAGTGGCTCAACAATAATTTATAATTATTTATTATTTATCCTTACAGTAAATTAAAAATTATCACCCAATCATTTCTTTTTGTGCGTACATACCCTAAGTCGGATTAATACCATCTCACCATGTCAAGGAAGGATTCAAGCTCTTCGTTCTTGAAATCAGAATAGCTTCAAATTCAAAATTGTGGGAAATTTAGACCGCAAAGTCTAATTTCAGAGTTGTTCAGTTGTGAATTTAATGTAAATTATGGATTATGGTGTAGTGGAGCTGTGAGATTTCATGGGAGTTGATTTGAGGTAATGTTTTAGTTGAAATGAAATATTAGAGTTTTGCGCTCTAATTTCGTATTGCGAATTACTTTGAATAATCTCTTTGGGCAAGAGATCATCAGATTTATTTTGTTTGCAATTAATGTCACGCCCCGATCCTCGGGCACGCACACACATCCTTCCCTGGCTTGGTCGATTTTTATAATGCGATATCCCAGGACAATGTATCGCCGACCCTTTCATTTATTGACCACATGCGAGCGTTAAAATCCCCAGACAATAAAACGATGGGATAGAAAAGCAGGGCCATATTTTTCATATTGAAATTTATAACCAAACTTTTATACAAAACACAATTCACTTCATAACTATTCACATCAAAATGGAGATCTCAAAAGAAGGTAGAGTCTCAATCCCTCTGGGCCGTACTCAAGGCCCCTCTCGGGATTATCTTCTTCTTCCAAAAATCATTCTCCTCAAGTTTCACCTCCGAGTTCTCCTTCTCAGACTCCTCCTCATCAGCTCCTCATCGGGGTCCTAAAATGTTTTTCCCCAAACCGGGATGAGACTACGTCTCAACGAGTTCTACCCCATTAAGTCCGATTAGTAAACCATTATACTATAAGCTGCCTATACACGCACAGGGCAGAAGACGTACCTTGGCATCAGATCCCACCTGCAAGTCAGTACAATTCATAATAGGCACCCAAGCAATCATATCACCGATCAAAGCATCGATCGAATCGACCTAGTCGATTACACGCCAACAAGACCACTCACGGTCATTCCCATTCAATCAATCAATTCACAACATCAGATCAAAGAATGATCAATCGACCTAGTCGATTACATGTCATTCGAACCACCTCTCGGTCACATCAACACCATACTTTATAATCTGCATTCGGGTACTCAGCCACGAGCCGGATGAATGCTCTCGGGCGTCTTTTCGCCAAGGTGACGACCACTACCGACCACGATAATCTCATTAGTACACTTAGTCACGAGCCGGATGAATGCTCTCGGGCGTCGTTTTCGCCAAGGTGACATAAGTAATGTACGGTCTACGTGCGTTCTTTAAGGCGCCGTTTTCGCACAAAGTGATATTCCCCATCACCGAACCACGCCCGTCATAGGTCACAAATCACGATCGACAGTCTACGTGCGTTCTTTAAGGCGCCGTTTTGCTGCACAGTGATGTCCTTCATCACCGAACCACGCCTGTCACGATTCATAGGTAGTCTACGTGCGTTTTTAAGGCGCCGTTTCGCACAAGTGATATTCCCCATCACCGAACCACGCCCGTCTATACTCGTACTTGATCGATCTCAGCCAATAGATTTCTCGTTAGCTCTCATCGCTCTCTCCACTTACAGCTCAACAAGGCATTACAATAGCTAACTTGCCATACTCGGCCATCTACCAATCAATAATTCAATTTCACTCAAATTCAATCAATTTAGGGTAAATCCCTAAAATATCACAATTTATTTAATTTCATACAACGTAGAGCTCAAATAAATAAACGGACTGCGCCACGACAATCAGCACGAGATTTCGGTCGTCGGCCATCAAAATCTTAATTTCCGAAAAATAAATAAATAATTAATTAATTTCGAAAATTAATTAATAATTATTAAAAATCCAATTTAGCACAAAATAAAGCCCAATTAAATAAACGGACTTCACCACGGTCATCAACATAATTTTCCGGTTCCGGGCCATCTCAGTTGAATTTCCGAAAAATAAATAATTATTTAATTTAATTCCGAAAATTAATATTTAAATACTAAAAATTCCACTTAGGCCCGAAAAGCCTAATTGAGCCCACTAAGGGTCGGGAAAATCCCGAGGCACTTCCAATAATTAGTAGACCACGTCTACTTGCTAATTACGCAATCAATTTATCTAAATCGCATCACAATTGACTAATAATCGCTAATTTATTCTAATCTAACAACCTAAACATAATTAATTAAAACTAAACCAACCTAAAGCATAATTAGCCAACTAATCCAAGATTAGTGAGATTACTCACCAAATCGCGCGCAAATCGGATCAATCCGACGGCGGCGGCGCGAGGAACGATTGTTCCCAAAGCACGGCTCGGGTTCGGGGCCGGGAAACGCTCCAAAAGCGGGCTCCGAAGCAGCTGGAAACCCATTTCGTGGGTTTCTGCCCTTGGCTGGTCGGAGCAGATCCGGCGGCCAAAACGGCGAGGGGAGGCCGGCGAAGGGCGAGAGGGATGCCGGAGAGTCGGGACGGCGGCGAGCGGCGGCTTGAGGCGGCTGAACGGGGGCGGAACGGGGGCTGGCAGAGGCGGATTCGCGCGGGGGAAACGCCTGGCGCGAGGAAATGGGCTGGCGGCGCACGGCGGATGCGGGGGCGCGCGGACGGCGGAACGGCGGCGATCGCTGGGCGTCCGGGCGGCGGTGCGGGCGGCGACGGCTTCCGCGAGCTCCTCCGCTTTTGTCCGCTTCTGGTTCGGTTCTGTTCGCACAGAAAAAGAGCCGAGGGAGAGAAGGTGCGAAAGAGAGAGATGAGAGAGAGAGAAGATGAAAGTTTGACTGGTCAAATGGGGAGAGAAGAAGAAGCCAAATTGAATTTGGCAAGGGGTAGGCGGTCGGTGGGGAAAAAGAAAGCTGTCCGCACGATGGGGAGGGGAGAGGAAAGAGAAGAGAGAGAAAAGAAAGAAAAAGAAAGAAAAGAAAGGAAAAGAGAGGGAGAGAGAGAAAAGAAATAAAACAATAGCCTTAATTTTCTTTTCTTTTTCTTTCCTTTTCTATTTCTTTTCGGGCTTCAAATTTTCTTCCGATAATTTCTTTCTTGAAATTTCGGACTCGTCAATAAATTGACGAGCGATGAGACAAAATCCTAAAAATAAGAATTGTGACGAGCTTAAAATTCGATTCCCGAAATCGAGTTCAATTTCGTGGTTAAAAATCGATCAGACGTGATTTTAGCTCAATCTAACCAATTAGGTAGCTTTTAGGGATTTTACGGCCGATACATCCCTTAACGGCTTCACCCAATAGGTTAGTTAACTCGTGAGTGATCAACTCAGAGAAAAAGGGCCGTAAACACATTGACGAAATGCCCATTTCACTTTATCGAAACGGGGTCGAATTTCAGGATGTCACAACTCTTCCTCTTATAAAAATTCCGTCCTCGAAATTTAAACCATTACACACTTTGATCAAAAAGGCGGGGGTACAACTATCTCATCGATTCTTCCGTCTCCCAAGTCACTCCTTCCGTACCGTGGTGTTGCCAGACCACTTTGACCAACGGGATGGTCTTTGTACGCAGAACTTGCTCTTTACGATCGACAATTTGAACCGGGCTTTCCACGTATGACACACGGTCATCCACGTCTAATTCCTCAAAATTGAGCACGTGGGTCGGGTCAGGCTCGTACTTCCTTAACCTCGACACGTGAAAGACGTCATGCACTTGCGCCAATCTTGGCTGCAACGCAAGACGATACGTTAGGTTTCCGATTCTTTCAAGAATCTCAAACGGACCTACGTACCTCGGACTCAGCTTGCCTTTCTTACCAAAGCGCGAAGTTCCCCTCATTGGTGACACTTTTAGAAAAACGTGATCACCAACTTGGAATTCCAAAGACCTTCGACGCTTATCTGCATAACTTTTCTGCCTGCTCTGCGCTGTCTTCAATCTATCTCTGATCACTGCCACGGCATCTACTGATTGCTGAACCAACTCGGGCCCGTTATCTTCCTTTCTCCGACTTCATCCCAACACACCGGAGTTCGCACGCCCGCCATACAACGCTTCAAATGGAGCCATCTTGATACTCGCTGATAACCGTTGTTGTAAGCGAATTCCACCGATGAAACCGATCTTCCCAACTTCCTTTGAAGTCTATTACACACGCTCTCGCATGTCTTCAAGAGTCTCGAATTGCCCTTTCGACCGGCCATCCGTCCGAGGATGGTACGATGTACTACTCAAGCTTTGTACCTAAAGCACTCTACAAGCTCTTCCAAAAAGCAGCAGTAAATCTCGGGTCTCTATCGATGTTATCGTAACCGGCACTCCATGCATACGAACCACCCGACGTACATACAGTCCCGCGTGTCTATCTAGACTCAGTCCTTTCGAACCGCAATGAAGTGAGCCGACTTTGTCAGCCCGTCGACTACTACCCAAATCGAATCATTCCCCTTCTGACTCCTGGGTAGTCCAGTCACGAAGTCCATCGTGATATGCTCCCATTTCCACCCTGGGATCGCGAGAGGTTGCAGAAATCCTCCCGGCTTGCAATGATGGGCTTTTACTTGCTAACAAGTCAAACACTTGGCCACATGCTTGGCGATGTCCGCCTTCATACCTGACCACTAGTAGTGTTGACGCAAATTCTGATACATCTTAGTGCTTCCAGGATGAACATTGTAATTGCTACGATGTGCTTCAGATAAAATTTCTTCTCTAAGCTCTACATCGTCAGGTACAACCAAACGTCCACGGAGCCTCGCACCCCATCATCAGAAACTTGAAAATCAGCTTTTCTTTTGTCAGTATCCTCTTGAAGAATTTTCTGTACGTCTGGATCTGTCAGTTGAAGTTCTTTGATTCTGACCTGAACATCCGGTTCAATTCTGAGGGTGGCCATAAGACTCGAGAGGTGGCCTACCTCGAATTTGAATTCCGAATCCCGAGCTCTCTCAATCAAGTTCCACTATTTAACCAAGATTTGTGCTATTGAAGACTTCCGACTCAATGCATCGGCGACCTTGTTCGCCTTTCTCGGGTGATATAGAATATCACAGTCGTAGTCTGTAAGCAATTCCATCCATCGTCGTTGTCTCATGTTCAACTCTTTTTGAGAGAATAAATACTTGAGACTCTGGTGGTCCGTAAAGATCTGAAGCTTTTCTCCGCACAAGTAGTGCCTCCAAATCTTCAACGCAAATATGATGGCTACGAGTTCTAAGTCATACATCGGATAATTCAATTCATGAGGTTTCAACTGCCGAGAAGCGTATGCAACAACTCTGCCATGTTGCATCAGCACGCAACCCAATTCCTTGAATAACGCATCACTATAGATCTCGAATCCTCCAAGACCAGATGGAATCGTCAGCACAGGTGCGGTAGTCAGCTTTTCCTTTAGCTCTTGGAAACTACGCTCGCACTTGTCTGACCATACAAATTTCTCTTCTTTCTTCAGGAGCTTTGTCAGAGGCGACGCTATCGATGAGAACCCTTCCACAAACCATCTGTAATAACCTGCTAACCCCAGAAAACTTCGATCTCTGTCACTATCGATGATCTCGGCCACTTGATCACGGCTTCTATCTTGCTCGGGTCGACGGAGATTCCTTCTCCGAAAATCACATGACCTAAGAACGCAACACGAGTCAACCAAAACTCGCATTTGCTAAACTTAGCATACAGCTGATGAGTTCTTAAGGTCTGAAGCACTAATCTCAGATGATTCTCATGCTCTTCGTTACTTCTCGAATAGACTAAGATATCATCAATGAACACAATCACAAACTGATCCAGATATTCCTTGAACATTCTGTTTGTCAAATCCATGACGGCAACTGGAGTGTTCACCAAGCCAAACGATCTTACAATACTCTCATAAAGACCATATCAAGTACAAACAACTGTCTTTCGTACAACCTCCTTCCTGGTTCGTAACTAATGACTTCATAATCTCAAGTCGACCTTTAAAACATCGATACTCTTTATAACTAGTCACACCATTCATTGATCTTTGGCAAAGAACACTTGTCCTTGATCTTCACCTAATTGAGTTGACGATGGTCGGTGCACACTCACAACAAACCATCTTTCTTCTTCTCACAAACAAAACTAATGTTTCCCCAAAGTGATGCACTGATATGCACAAATTCCTCATTCATTAATCTTCACATCTACATCTTCAATTCTACCAATTCAGACAACAACAACTGGTAAGAAGCCTTCGAGAGTGGCTCTATCCTGGTGCTATCTCAATTGCAATTTCAATCTTTCTTTCTGGCGGTAACCCAAGCGATTCATTTGGAACCATCTTAGAAATTTTCTGTATCACGGCCACCTTCTTCTCATTCTATTTCTCAACTGACACATCCACTACAGTTGTCAAATCAATCTTGGCAACCTCCGTCTAACAAACGGATTGTCTTTAGCCAACGAGATTAATGAAATCAAAATTCTTTTCGACTCCCAATAACCTCGACATTTTCACATGCTAATGGACTAAACTGGATTACTCCAAGTCGTGATTCATTATCACTAGATGCTCCTTGAGCCCACACTATTTATGTGGCGTCAAACTCACACCTCAGCAACTAGTCAAGCACAACTATTGCTAGTGATTCCCTTCTCTTTCACTTTTACTTCAACAATTTAAGTTCTACCAACTCAGTACAAAACTCTGCTACGTTACTCTGATAAAATCACCTCCAATACATTCTTTCTCTAATCGGTGCAAGATCAATTCTACTCCCATTCCTTTCGCCATCCTAGTGGCGTTCTGCCGCAGTAGCGATGCCTATACTACCTTGGACTTCCACTGACAATCCTTCACCTGATGGCCATGCTAGTCATCATCACAACATGTTCTAGTCATACTTAGACACTGGATTTATCCATACTTCCTTCTACAATTCTGACACCTATCTAGTGCATCTTCTATCTTCTATTAGGCGAAAGCATGCACTCTTTCTGGTTGCCCCATCATTCTGCTAGGACCACTCCTGACCAGATATCCCTGTTGGATATACTCCAAACAAATTCGCGTCCTAGGAAGGACATAATGCCGATCTCCATCATCACTTCCGAAAACAACCTGATCTATTTGACTCGGTGCCGACTTGACTACTCCATCCTTCCTCATGAGTGGAATAGAATGCTTTTCTCTCAACCTCGGTCTTTTCCTTGACCCGATTTCCATTTTTGCCTGAACTGGATCTATACCTCGACTCGGATGCAATGACTCGCTCCTGGATCACATCTCCACTCTGGATCTCAGCAGGTGAGGCGACAACGACGGCTTGATCCTGAGCTTGCTGATTCATCCAGTTCCCAATGAACACTAGCATCAGAACGATCCTATCGAACTTAGGATCATTCGACGCTGCTACACTAGTACCAACTTGCGGTGGTACTCTTACACTCGAGCTAGCCAGAGCCAACACTCTGCCACAACCACCTCGTGTACTGACCTTTGTCAGTGCATCATCCCGAGTCACAAAGGGCATTGTCCTCTCACCAGGAGTTCTCAACTCCTACTCGCTCATGGTTCAGTCTTACACTGCAACCCGTCTTCCAAATCCACACTGGATTAGAAGATGAGCGATCCACACACAACAAACAATTTTAGCATTCAGCTAACACAGACATGCACCAGCATGAATTTAAAGGCCTTTCCTACTAACTATCCCATGGTCAACGCTCCTTATCACTCCAATCTTCAACCTCGCTCTGATACCACAAAAAGGGGATGTCACGCCCCGATCCTCGGGCACGCACACATCCTTCTGGCTTGGTCGATTTTTATAATGCGATATCCCAGGACAATGTATCGCCGACCCTTTCATTTATTGAGCACATGCGGAAACAGTTAAAATCCCCAGACAATAAAACGATGGGATAGAAAAGCAGGGCCATATTTTTCATATTGAAATTTATAACCAAACTTTTATACAAAACACAATTCACTTCATAACTATTCACATCAAAATGGAGATCTCAAAAGAAGGTAGAGTCTCAATCCTCCGGGTCGTACTCAAGGCCCCTCTCGGGATTATCTTCTTCTTCCAAAATCCTTCTCCTCAAGTTTCACCTCCGAGTTCTCCTTCTCAGACTCCTCCTCATCAGCTCCTCATCGGGGTCCTGAAATGTTTTTCCCCAAACTGGGATGAGACTACGTCTCAGCGAGTTCTACCCCACTAAGCCCGATTAGTAAACCACTATACTATAGGCTGCCTATACACGCACAGGGCATAAGACGTACCGGGCATCGATCCCACCCGCAAGTCGCACAATTCATAATAGGCACCCAAGCAATCATATCACCGATCAAAGCATCGATCGAATCGACCTAGTCGATTACACGCCAACAAGACCACTCACGGTCATTCCCATTCAATCAATCAATTCACAACATCAGATCAAAAGAATGATCAATCGACCTAGTCGATTACATGTCATTCGAACCACCTCTCGGTCACATCAACACCATACTTTATAATCTGCATTCGGGTACTCAGTCACAGAGCCGGATGAATGCTCTCGGGCGTCTTTCTCGCCAAGGTGACGTACCAATTACCGACCACGATAATCTCCAGTAGTACACTTAGTCACAGAGTCGGATGAATGCTCTCGGGCGTCGTTTACGCCAAGGTGACATAAGTAACAGACGGTCTACGTGCGTTCTTTAAGGCGCCGTTTTCGCACAGTGATGTCCTTCATCACCGAACCACGCCTGTCACGATTCATAGGTAGTCTACGTGCGTTCTTTAAGGCGCCGTTTTCGCACAGTGATATTCCCCATCACCGAACCACGCCTGTCTATACTTCGTACTTGATCGATCTCAGCCAATAGATTTCTCAGTTAGCTCTCATCGCTCTCTCCACTTACAGCTCAACAAGGCATTACAATAGCTAACTAGCCATACTCGGCCATCTACCAATCAATAATTCAATTTCACTCAAATTCAATCAATTTAGGGTAAATCCCTAAAATATCACAATTTATTTAATTTCATACAACGTAGAGCTCAAATAAATAAACGGACTGCGCCACGACAATCAGCACGAGATTTCGGTCGCCGGCCATCAAAATCTTAATTTTCGAAAAATAAATAAATAATTAATTATTTTCGAAAATTAATTAATAATTATTAAAAATCCAATTTAGCACAAAATAAAGCCCAATTAAATAAACGGACTTCACCACGGTCATCAACATAATTTTCCGGTTAAAGCCATCTCAGTTGAATTTCCGAAAATAAATAATTATTTAATTTAATTCCGAAAATTAATATTTAAATACTAAAAATTCCACTTAGGCCCGAAAAGCCTAATTGGAGCCCACTAAGGGTCGGGAAAAACCCGAGGCACTTCCAATAATTAGTAGACCACGTCTACTTGCTAATTACGCAATCAATTTATCTAAATCGCATCACAATTGACTAATAATCGCTAATTTATTCTAATCTAACAACCTAAACATAATTAATTAAAACTAAACCAACCTAAAGCATAATTAGCCAACTAATCCAAGATTAGTGAGATTACTCACCAAATCGCGCGCAAATCGGATCAATCCGACGGCGGCGGCGCGAGGAACGATTGTTCCCAAAGCACGGCTCGGGTTCGGGGCCGGGAAACGCTCCAAAAGCGGGCCCGAAGCAGCTGGAAACCCATTTCGTGGGTTTCTGCCCTTGGCTGGTCGGAGCAGATCCGGCGGCCAAAACGGCGAGGGGAGGCCGGCGGAGGGCGAGAGGGATGCCGGGGAGTCGGGACGGCGGCGAGCGGCGGCTAGAGGCGGCTGGACGAGGGCGGAACGGGGGCTGGCAGAGGCGGATTCGCTCGGGGAAACGCCTGGCGCGAGGAAATGGGCTGAGGCGCACGGCGGATGCGGGGCGCGCGGACGGCGGAACGGCGGCGATCGCTGGGCGTCCGGGCGGCGGTGCGGGCGGCGACGGCTTCCGCGAGCTCCTCCGCTTTTGTCCGCTTCTGGTTCGGTTCTGTTCGCACAGCAAAAAGAGCCGAGGGAGAGAAGGTGCGAAAGAGAGAGATGAGAGAGAGAGAAGATGAAAGTTTGACTGGTCAAATGGGGAGAGAAGAAGAAGCCAAATTGAATTTGGCAAGGGGTAGGCGGTCGGTGGGGAAAAGAAAGCTGTCCGCACGATGGGGAGGGGAGAGGAAAGAGAAGAGAGAGAAAAGAAAGAAAAAGAAAGAAAAGAAAGGAAAAGAGAGGGAGAGAGAGAAAATAAATAAAACAATAGCCTTAATTTTCTTTTCTTTTCTCTTTCCTTTTCTATTTCTTTTCGGGCTTCAAATTTTCTTCCGATAATTTCTTTCTTGAAATGTTGGAGAAAACTTCTTATTTGTTTTGAAGCTAACAAAACGTTTCCATCCATCAGTCTAGTCGAAGACTTACAAACTCTATCATCAAAGTCTGAAGACCGCCAGACTCAAGATTTAAAGTCTGCCCTCATTGACAGTTTCTAGACCGACGAAGAAGACTTATCCAGATGCAAGTATTTCTTTGAGGTTTTGATTCGAGCGGCTAAAGAAGTTCTCACGGCTGGAGATAGCATCTCAAGATCTATTATTCGTTTTGAAATTAATTCGAGTAATTTGGATCCGTTGATTGGCGAAGTATACTTGGAAGGTTCTACTTATGGAAACCTAGATCCTGATTGTATGGGCGAGCAGGATTGGTGGGCTATCATCACATTCCTTAAGTAACTCGAGATCTCCCTAATTGATTATGTCCAACGGGTAGATTGGAAGAACTCCTTTGGAAGGTGCCAACGGTTATGAAGGCATGGAGGAGTATATAAGGAAGACGCTCTAGTTATTCGAGTGTGTACGCGATAGATAAATTCCAAAGTCTGAAGCTCCTTGTTCTTTGCCGATTCAATTGTTGAGCGTAAATTTGTACTCAAAAGAGAGTTTAGATATTTGTGAGGCCTTGTGAAAGTGTAGCAAAGTCTCTACACTATGGAATCAATGACGTGAGACTGTAACAACTCTTTTGATTCATAGTGAAATCCAGCCGGTGGGCTGTCAGCGCAAGAGAATGGACGTAGGCTTGGTCTAAGCCGAACCACTATAAACCTTGTGTTCTTATTCTCTTCCCTGAACTCTTTTATTATGTTCGTAGTTCTATTTAACTACTAAAGTTTAATCTCATTCAAAGTCTGCTGCTTTTTAGACTCTGGTTAAAAGTAAAGGTTTTCATTGCATTTTGCAGATTTTTTTTTTATACCTATTCACCCCCCTTCTAGGTGTTAATACTAGCACTTTCAATTGGTATCAGAGCCTGTGTACTCATTTAATTGAAGTGTTTTTACTTCAGAGTTAAAGATCCATGGCTAGTATGTTGGCTCCAGGTTTGGTTGAAGGGCAAAGCAACACCAGACCGCCTTATTTTGATGGAAAGGAATACAGTATATGGAAAAACAAGATGAAAGCATTCCTAAGATCAAAAGATCCTCTAGAATGGGATGTGGTAGACAAAGGAATCATTCCTAAAGCTACAACAGTCTCAAAAAGGGAAAAGAAGTTGCAGAGGCTAGCGAGATGACTCAAGAAGAGATAACCAAGAGACAAGCTCTTGATGCAAAAGCAATTTACTCCTTATATTGTGCATTATCTCCTACTGAATATAACATAATATCTTCTTGTGAAATAGCTAAAGAAGTCTGGGATAGGCTGTACATTACCTATGAAGGAACTAATCAAGTGAAAGAAACCATGATCAATATTCTGCTCGGTCAATATGAAGCCTTCAAGATGAAGCTAGGAGAATCTATCACCGACATGTTTAGTCGTTTTACAGAAATCGTGAATGGTCTTGAGTATCAAGGTCAACCAATCTCAGGACCCATGAAGGTTAACAAACTGCTGTGTGGACTTTCCAAAGATGGAATCGTAAAGACTTCAATAAAGAGACACAAAGGATCATGCCACTCTCCGTTGACGAATTGGTTGGCACTCTTTCAGTCCTATGAAGTGGAGCAAATCAATGAAGAAGAAGATCCCAAAGGTAAAAAGTCTATTGCTTTAAAATCTAATGATGATTATGATGTTACAGATTCTGAAGACGATATGGACGATGAAGAGCTTGCTCTCATGATAAGAAGGTTCAGAAAACTGAACAAAAAGGGAAGAAGATTCAATTGGAAGAAACAAAGCTCTCAAAAGTTTCAAAATAAATCAGCTGAGGATGATGAATCCAATAAAGATGTGATTTGTTTTGAATGCAAGAAAAATGGACACATCAAACCCAACTGTCCCTTGCTGAAGAAAAAGAAAGGAAAAGCTGAGAAATACAGAAAGGCACTCAAAGCAAAAACTTGGAGTGATACCGAATGCGAAGAGAGTGATGATGATTATGCCAATATTTTTTTTAATGGCAAAATCAAAATCAGACTCAGACTCTAAGACAGATACAGACTCAGATAGTAAAATCGAGGTAAGTAATTTAAAAATTCCTACTAAAGTCTCGAAATATATTAATGAACTTTGTCTTAGTCTCAAAACTTCTCTTAAGAGGATTTCCGAGCTAAAAAGGGAAAATTCTACACTAAAGCAACAAGAGATTGTTTGGAAAGAAAAGTTGAAAATTTAGATAAAAGTTTTATTACTTTAAAAGAAAATGCAGACTCTCTTTCAAAAGAAAATACACTTTTGAAAAATGATATTTCAAGTATTTCAAAAAGGTTTTCTATAGGATCTGAGAAATTGGAAAAGATTCTTTCAGCACAAAGACCTTACTTTAACAAATCAGGCTTGGGAATGACTTCTGAAACCATTCCTCTAATTGATTTTCCAAAAGTAAAGGAAAGAATCAAACAAAGACCTACAAAAGCCTTTTATAGAAATCATTTTCAAAAAGTCTTTGTAAAACCTGTTGGCCGTAGTGCTCTTAAATGTTCTAAGTGCAACAGCTCAAAACACTTTGAGAAAGAATGTCCTATGGTTTGGAGACCTGTTAAGAAAGATTGGGCAAAGACCGTATATTGCACTAACTCCATTGGACCCAAGAAAGTGTGGGTACCAAAGAAAGCTTGAGTTTTTCTTTAAATGCAAGTCACTATCAAGAAAAAGGTCAAATTGTACTTGGATAGTGGATACACAAGACATATGACAGGAGATTCAAGTTGTTTTATAAAGCTCATGCAAGTTAAATGGATGGAAAAGTCTCTTTTGGTGGAAATAGCAAAGGAAGAATTGTTGGATGTGGAATAGTAAAAATTGGAAGTCTCACAATCAACAATGTCTCCTTAGTAGAATGACTCAATTACAATTACTCAGCATAAGTCAATTGTGCGACACAGGTTTCAAAATCAATTTTCAAGAAGGAATATGTTCGGGAACTAGTAAAGACTTCTCTCAGCAACTTTCAGTGTTTTGAAGTTGGGGCGAAGACATGAGAACATCTATCTTTTGGATATCAAACCAGAAAAATCTCAATGTCTAATTTCAATTCAAGATGAAGCTAATCTCTAGCATCGAAAACTTGGCCATATCAACATGAAGCAAATTGCTAAGATCTCTTCAAAGAAACTTGTTCGTGGATTACCCAATTTGACATACCAAAAATCTGAATTATGCACACCATGTGTTTTGGGAAAACAGGTTAGAAGTTTTTTCAAACCAATAAATCGAGTTTCCACTAATCGTGTCCAACTGTCTAGTATTGTGCAATTGTTTAAGAAAAATTCTTTATATACCTATTCATGCAGCTCCTGCATATGGATCTCTTTGGACCAACTAGAACTCAAAGCATTGGTGGAAAGAGATATTGCCTAGTAATAGTGGATGATTATTCACGATTTACTTGGGTATACTTTTTGGCAAGTAAGTCTGAAACCTTCTCTTATTTTTTAAAGTTTGCTAAGAAAGTACAAAATGAGAAAGGGTATGTTATTTCAAGCATACGGACAGACCATGGAGGTGAGTTTGAAAATCAAGACTTTGCTAAATTTTGTGATGAATCTGGTTTTCAGCATATGTTCTCCTCTCCATACACTCCCGAACATAATGGAGTTGTGGAAAGGAAGAATAGATCATTGCAAGAAATGGCTAGAACACTTTTAATTGAAAGCAATATTTCTTCTCGTTTTTGGGCTGAAGCAGTTTCTACAACATGTTATATTATTAACAGAGTTTTCTTAAGGCCTATTATGGAGAAAACTCCCTATGAGTTGTTCAAAGGAAAGAAGCCAATTGTTTCCTATTTTCATGTGTTTGGTTGCAAATGTTTTGTATTAAAAAATGCAAATGATCGAATTGGTAAGTTTGAAGAAAAATCAAACGAATAAATCTTCCTTAGATATTCAACCTCCAGCAAAGCTTACAGAGTATACAACAAGAAGACTCAATATATGGAAGAATCGATGAATGTCAAATTTCAAGACCTTATACAAAATCAATCGATCCAGACTCAACCTGAAGAATCTAAACCTGCTCCAGACTCTACAAAGTCTAATTCCCCAGAAGCAGCTCAGACTTTAGAAGGTCAACAACAAATGAATGTTGAAGAATCAATTGAAGAAAAAGTTTAGCAATCTGTCAGACCAACCAGCAACTGGAAGCACAAGTCCAGTCATCCCAAAGAACTTATTATTGGTGACATTGATGAAGGATTCGTACAAGATCCAAAAGGCATGAAGAGTCTAGCGTTGTGGCTCTTATTTCTGAAATAGAACCCAAAAGCATAGAAGAAGCTTTAACTGATGAAAGCTGGATTGAAGCTATGCAAGAAGAACTTAGGCGGTTCAGTGTTAACGATGTTTGGGAATTAACTCCTAAACCAAAAGGTAAATCTGTTATTGGAGCTAAATGGGTTTTCAGGAACAAGATGGACGAAAAATGAAAAGTTATAAGGAACAAAGCAAGACTCATGGCCAAAGGATATACACAAGAAGAATGGATAGACTATGATGAGACTTATGCACCAGTAGCAAGGTTAGAAGCAATTAGATTATTACTTGCTTTTGCTTGTTATAAGAATTTCAGGTTATTCCAAATGGACGTCAAAAGTGCATTCCTAAATGGATTTATCCAAGAGGAAGTCTATGTGGAACAACCTCCCGGTTTTGAAGACTCAAGGAAACCAGACTTTGTATTCAGACTGAAAAATGCGCTATATGGTTTAAAGCAAGCACCTCGAGCTTGGTACGACAGGTTAAGTAAGTTTTTAATCCAAAATGGCTTTGTTAAAGGTAAAGTGGACACTACTCTGTTTATTAAAAGAGAAAGTAAAAACTTTTTACTTGTTCAAATCTATGTTGATGATATTATTGTTTGGATCACCTAACAAAAATATGTGCAAGAAATTCTCTAAGTTTATGCAGGATGAATTTGAGATAAGCATGGTGGGTGAACTATCCTTCTTTCTCGGACTACAAGTAAAACAATTGAAGGAAGGAATTTTCATTCACCAAGAAAAATATGCTAAAGAACTTGTTAAAAAGTTCGGTTTGGAGAATTGCAAAAAGACTGATATACCAATGTCAAGTTCTTCAAAGCTGGACAAAGATGAAGGAGGAAAGAAAGTTGACTAGAAGCTGTACAGGAGTATCATTGGTTCACTTCTTTATCTTACTGCCTCTAGACCTGACATTTTGTATAGTGTTTACATTTATGCTAGATTTCAATCAGACCCCAAAGAATCTCATCTAAGTGCTGCAAAACGCATAATCAAATACGTTGCAACAACCTCTAAGTTAGGTCTATGGTATCTTAAAGAATGAGACGTTACTCTCCTTGGATACTTAGACGCAGATCTAGCAGGATGCAGAGTTGATAGAAAGAACACCTCGGGCACTTGTCAATTGCTTGGTAACAGGTGAGTATCTTGGTTTTCAAGGAAGCAAAGTACAATAGCTCTTTCAACAGCTTGATTTTCAAGGAAGCAAAATATCGTAGCTCTTTCAACAGAAGTATGTAGCTCTTGGAAGTTGTTGTTCTCAAATCTTATGGATAAAACAACAACTAAGAAACTTTGGAATCAAAGACTCATGCATCGAGATCAAATGTGACAACACCAGCGCGATTAATCTCACCAAGAATCCAATTCTTCATTCAAGAGCAAAGCATATAGAGATTCGACATCATTTTATTAGAGACCATGTTCAAAATGGAGAAGTCTTGATTCAATTCATTGACTCAAAGAATCAGCTGGCGGACATATTTACAAAGCCACTGGAGAAAAGTCTATTTGAGTCTATTCGATCCAGACTTAATATCTTAAAGTCTGAAGAAGTTCAAACTCATGGATAAAAGTCTAAAGATGCTCAGACTCAGAAGATCAAGAATTACGACTGTAAGTCATTTCAGTTCTAGCAATTTATCTTTCGGATAAAAACTCGAAAATGTACGATTGCTTATTAATCTGCAATTGATTGTTGTTATCTTCCCAAGTTTTTGAAATTGTAGCAATTATTCTTTTTCGAAAAGGACGTTATCTTTTTGAGATGATAGTTATCTATCTTCAAAAAGGCAGTTATTTTTTAAAAGGTATTTTTTTATTTTTCCTTTTATGATGATCCGTATACTTTGTTTCGATTGCTTTATATCTATTTTCTTCTTCATTTTTACTCACAAACCCTAGAAGCACAGAAACTTCACTTTCTTACCTTTTCTCTCTAGTTTAATCCTTAAAGATTTCATCTTTCTCACGAATCGAGTTGGAAAAATCTCTCAAAGACTGTGATAATGTCTTCCCAAAGAAAGTCTTCAAGGATTGCAAGCAGGGGACCACAGCATATGCGTGAGGGTCCTATGCATTTTGACTTGACCAACGAAGAAAAATATCCAAGGCATCAACAGAGTCCACAACATTCTCAACTGCACCATTCTCCTTAGGCTAGACCACAGAATGTTCAGCAACAACAAGCGGAGGAAGAAATTATTGAGGATGTCGAACCTGTAAGGACTCTTAAGCCTGCTTTTACTTTCAAACTCTACTCTGCCTTAAAGGAAGGAGGTTCTCCAATGACCTTTATTGATGAATTTTTGAAAGAAAATGGGTATCGAAATGAAACCTATTTTTTACAAACGATGGAACATTTGGGAATTGCTCCTGCTGGTTCGGTAGAAAGGGCTTTTGTGAATTTCCCAAGTGATCCACGTGTTGGAGGATTTAGTCAACCTGATGGAAAAGATGATGATGAAAAGATGTTCACTCATTTTAAGTCTAGAATGGGTGTTGCTGCGAACATTCGAGGAAGAATAGCAGATATGTTTCGTTCTAAGGAACATAAGCGAGTTTACTCTAAGTTGCTAAAGCGAGGGGTGATGAACCCAAGGAGTGTGGATTTTGATTTTCTCGACTCTTTGAACGTGAAGTTACGGGAGAAATTTACTTTACTTCAACTTGAACGATTTTGCTCTGAGACAATAGTAGCTCATCCAGAACTTACTACGTATTTCTATTCCAATCTAAGCTTTTTGGATGCGAATAGATTTTCTTTCAATGTTAGAGACCAGGATTATGTGGTTGATATGGACACTCTGGCTGATGTGATTGGAGTAGAGAGAGGGATGTTCCAATCAATTAGTGTGTCTATTGGTCGTGCAACTGTGGAGCTTGTTCGAGACGGAATGGCAGAAGGCCGGATTTCGTACTTGAGGATGAGTGCCTCAAATGTCTTGCTTCATAAGATTGTGATTAATTGTCTTAGACCCAAATCCACATCAAAGACTAACGTCTCTAATTCAGAAGCGAAGCTGATGTATGCTATCAATGCTGGTCAAAAGTTCTCTCTACCGCACACTATCATGTTTCACATGTATAGATCAATGGTAAAGGACAAGGGCCAACTTCCTTATTCAGCACTTGTTACTCAGCTATTCAGACATTTTAAAATTCAGCCTCCCAAAATTCTGTGTGTTCAAACCTGTGATCCAATGGTGGTGGGACTGAAGATGGTTTCAAAGATGCGTCTGAAGGAGCTAAACAAGGCTTTAGAGAGATTTAAGGAGAAGACTCTTGTCAAGACTCGTCAAGACCCTGTGGCTGCAAAACGGAAAGGCAAAGAGCCCATGACAGCTCCATCTAAGAAAAGGAGAGCACTCATCTTGCAGGATGAAGAAGATGAGGAAGACATCACCATTTCCGCTCTTGCTTTAAAGAACTTATAGTGTCTTGTTCCAAAGACAAAAGATAGAGAGAACCAAGAAGAAGAAAGAAGCGAGAGGAAGTGAAGAGAGGGAAACGATGAGGAAAGAAGCAGAGGAAGGAAGAACTATAGAAGAAGAGCAAAGAGAAGAACAAGGTCATCATGTCATTGAAGAAGAGACAGAGCATGAAGAGTACTTCTCTCCACCTGAAGGCATTGAAACAGGGGGAGCTGCTGATAAAAGAGGTACTCCTTCACTTGCTTTTACTAGTGATGATGTCAGTCGTTCTCCTGCCAATTCAGAAGATGTATATGCCTCTCAATTTCCCGAAGAAGGTAATGAGGTTTCATCTCCAAGTCTGGGTGCTCATGTTGAAGTTCCATCATCTGCCAATACTCCACAAACTGATCATGCTGAAGCAAGCACTCAAACTGACAACTCAGCAGACCTTAAAAGATTGCTTGATGTTCTTATGGAGATCAGAGGTCAGATTTATGCTTTGGGATGTGAATTTCAGAATATGCAGAATGCTAATTAAGCCACTTTAGTTTCATTGCTCAATCAAGTTCAGGCCATAAATCTTCAAGTTCAAGCAACTGCCAAGGGTGAGGAAATAGCGCAACTGAAGGAGGATCTGAGAAAGCTGGAGGAGAATGTCAAGTCGATGGGAGATTTCCAGCTTGTTCGCATTCCAAAACAATCTTAATTTTATCCAATTCTCTTTTTCGTCTCTACCTTTTTAATGCTGACAAAAAGGGGAGAAGTTGGTGCAGATTTGACTTTTAGATTTGACTTTATTTTTGTTTGGTTGTGACTGGTTTGGACTGTGTTTTGATCATTTAATGCTTGCAGTATCTTAAGCATTGTTGGTATTCATGGCAAAGATAGTTGTTTTTACAGGACTAACTCATTTCATGTGGATGCAGATTCGATACTATCTTTATCCTAATCCATTTATCTTTTATGAGATATCCTTGTTTGCTTGAGTATTGTCTTGCAGGTCAAAAGTATCCAAATCTGCAGGAAAGTTTTGTCACCATCAAAAAGGGGGAGATTGTTGGAGAAAACTTTCTTATTTGTTTTGAAGCTGACAAAACATTTCCATCAGTCTAGTCTGAAGACTTGCAGACTCTTTCGTCAAAGTTTGAAGACCGCCAAACTCAAGATTTAAAGTCTACCATCATTGATAGTTTCTAGACCGATGAAGAAAACTTATCCAGATGCGAGTATTTCTTTGAGGTTTTTTATTCGAGTGGCTAAAGAAGTTCTCACGGCTGGAGATAGCATCTCAAGATCTTTTATTCGTTTTGAAATTAATTCGAATAATTTGGATCCACTGATTGGTGAAATATACTTTGAAGATTCTACTTATGGAAACCTAGATCCTAATTGTATGGGCGAGCAGGATTGGTGGGCTATCATCACATTCCTTAAGTAACTCGAGATCTCCCTAATTGATTCTGTCCAACGGGTAGATTGGAAGAACTCCTTTGGAAGGTGCCAACGGTTATGAAGGCATGGAGGAGTATATAAGGAAGACGCTCTAGTTATTCGAGTGTGTGTGCGATAGATAAATTCCAAAGTCCGAAGCTCCTTGTTCTTTGCTGATTCAATTGTTGAGCGTAAATTTGTACTCAAAAGAGAGTCTAGATATTTGTGAGGCCTTGTGGAAGTGTAGTAGAGTCTCTATACTATGTAATAAAAAAACGTGAGACTGTAACAACTCTTTTGATTCATAGTGAAAGCCAGCCGATGAGCTGTCAGTGCGGGAGAGTGGACGTAGGCTTGGTTTAAGCCGAACCACTATAAACCTTGTGTTTTTATTCTCTTCCCTGAACTCCTTTATTTTGTTCGTAACTCTATTTAACTGTTAAAGTTTGATTTCTCGTTGCAAAGTCTATTGTCAACCAAACTCAGGTTAAAAGTAAAGATTTTCACTATTTTGCAAATTTGTTTTGCACCTATTCACCCCCTCTAGGTGATAGTAAAAGGTTATGAAACTTTTGTTACTCATGCATACTCCTTTACATGCCGATAACCTTTGAATGATGGACGTTTTAAGAACCTGTGACCAAACTGCTTGTACTAATTAACACATCTGCTAAATGTGGGTAATGCATGTTAGTTAAGTTATTGCATATTGTACCTAAACTCATTTGGTCACTAGTTAATGTCCATTAAGTTGAATATTTTTTAAGGAGTATGACAACATTTATGCAGAGCAATAGTATCTACTGTTAAAGTTTAGATATTTGGTTCTCTGGTTTGACTCAGTTAATAGGCCACTAGTTGATTACAATGATAATTTGTTACTTAAAAATTGACTAATAAATCAGTTGTTGGCCTTGGAATCATTTTTTTGCCTTATGAAACTCATGAGTGATAATGGATCAGCTGTCAGGCTTGTCGATTTGGTGTACCCTGTATTACTATTGATGTTAATTTGTGAGAGATCTTCTAGATCAGCATTCTTTTTATATTATTCTAGTAATCTGTAATCGGGGTGCATAAAAAATGCTTTCTTCTCTGTTATGAGAAGTTTCTTGTGTTGCTGTGATCGGTGATTTCACTAGAATCTGTCTTTCAGATTCGCTATATATATATATATATATATATATATATATGATTAATTTTGTTGTAATCGGGGTAAAAAGGGATATATATATATGATTAATTTTTTATTAATGAATAAGGCAGTGTAATTAGCATGATATGTGATTTCAGTGATATGTTATCTCTATCACTAAAGTTAAAATCACATGTATTTGGTATATGTGAGATGTAAAGATTATATCCCTTTTTACCCAAAAAAAAAAAAGATTATATCCCTAGTATAAGAGAGTTTCAAGGATTCAATTGAATTGTGACCGCCAAAATAACACACTTGATTGGATTTAAGAAATTTCGATCTCGTATATTAATTGGGATGTCTCCTGGTCTAATGCATAGTCATATTCTCAAAGGAGGTGATTGTGTATTAGTTCATGGAGGGATGCATGATGGTGTGGTGGAGGAGTGACTGATCCTAGTGGTTCATATGCCCAAAGGTGATGAATTCACGAAAATTGGAATATATTATCATAACTGCTATCATGTGGAGAATGTACAACTGCATGTCATGTATTCTGCCTAAATGTGATTATATGATTATGCGTGTAACTCTCTGGATGTGTACTTGTACGTCAAGTTACACGGTGCTCACATGATACTAATTATATACATTACTTGTTTTCGGTCACATTTTCTGTAATTAATAAACTCCACTATTTTTGAGGTTTTACTGCTTCAAATTTTAAGCAGTGGATATATGATTTGCTGCTTGGGAAAAGAGCAATAAAATTTGCTTACTGTTTATGAAACGTTCCATTCAGGAACACTTGAAAAGTGGCTTGTCTACTGACTGCACTGCTAAAAGATGATGAAAGCTTTAATAGCTTGAAGTTATGTTTTGTCTAATACCGAAATTAGGACACATCTGCAAAGATTGTGCTTAAGTTCTAATGGCATATACATCTCATATATATTTGAAGAGGTTGTTTCCAAAAATTTTCTATTTAAGGAATAATCTCACACATTTCTAAAGGAATAGTAAAAAAGTTGATAATGTTGATATTATGTCTATTCTTAACGGTTATTTAAAGACTTTTATTAAAATTACCGAGATAAAGAATAAAACAACTACAATTAGTCTTAAAAGGTTATCAGGCTTAATAGTAGCCGTGAGTATTTTGGCGAGTATGACAATACAAAATAGCTTAAAGGGTCATTTGTCAAATACTTGATAGATTCTGGGGTGGTAACTTAATTACCATGCCTGAAAATCCTAACAAAAAGATTTGGCCGAAAAGCATAAATGCACCATATTGAACATGGTGATGAGTAAGATTAGTAAGACTAATTTATCTAGTCTTCTATGGGCTAATATTTTGAAAGCAACATTTTCACATACAAAAAATATTTCTTATCAAAGTTATTTCATAAACTTCTTTTGAGTTATAGACTGGACATAAATTATTTGAATTATATTAAATTTAGAGGTGTTATCTAATTCAATATTAAGTGTGTTGGAATTTATATCCACTTGGAATTATTTTGTATCTTACTCTGATTGTTCAAAGGGGTACTAATTTTATGACCCTAAAGAAAGTACAAGAATTATGGAATCACATACTATAAAGTTTCTATAGTTCGACGTAATTGTAGAGGATAACTGCTCTCAGACTATTAAGGATAATAGTATGATGGAAAATCACTGTGTCTTTGTCTTTGCCTATACAGATAATTGTGGTACAGACAATTATGGAATCTCATGTACCATAGACTAAACTTGTTAAGGTTTAAGATACTATTCTTGATATAGTTTATGATGAAATTTTTTCAAATATCTCAAGTATAGAATGAAATGGTTGTAACTTTACTCAGGAGATTTGTTAAGAAAAGATGATCAGTTATTCCATTAGATTATATAGTCTATTTGTGAGAGCATGACTGCAATATCCACTACATGGTTGATTTAGCGACATAAATAAATGTTGTTTCTTATCCTCAATCAAGTATGTTATTAGATACCATAAAAGGCAACATACAATCTATGAAACATTATAGTATTTGGAAACTTATTGATTTGCCTAAAGATCACAAGTTCATTAGTTGCGAATTGGCATACAAAACTAAAAGGATTTCAAAGAAAGATTGTGGAGTTTAAAACTAAACTTGTAGCTAAAGTTTTCACTCTAAAAGAGGAGTGAATAGTTTATAGTAAATAAATAATTATTTCTTTCTAGTATTTTTAAAGATTCTTTCAGAGTCACATGGCATTAATAGTTTTTTTTTTTTTTATGGAGTTACGTCAAAGAAATACAAAATCTATATAAGTGCAACTGGAGGATTTTGCAGCAGATTCAAGTAAACTTGTGTGTAGACTGAAAAGTCTTATTCATGATTTTAAACAAATTTCTAGACAATATTATTAAAGTTTCATAGTATTGTTATTTTGTTCAATTGGGAACAAAGTAATTTAATATATACTATAAGGTCAGTGGAAGGAAATTTATTTTTCTCATACTCTATGTACATGATATTTTGTTTACAAGTAGTGACCTTGAGACATATTTTATTCTTTATACTAAGGTCCGTAAGGATTGTTTTTTCCATATTTTATTAGATTTATCTCAGAGGACATTTGCTGATTGTATTTTGGAAATATTCAATATACATCATTGTAAGCCATGAATTGTTCCTGTCGTTAAGGGTGATGAACCGAATCCATTACATTGTCCTTATTTGGATATTGAGAAAATCTAGTTAAATGGTGTACCTTGTGTTAGTGCACTTAAAAGTATAATATATATACTTAAATTTGCACTAGATTCAATCGAATTCAGGACGCGATCATTGCGTTGCTGCCAAGAAGGTTTTAAGGTACTTAAAGAGGACAAATGATTATATACTAATTTACAAACATGTTCAATTCTTGCAGCTAGTATGGTATTCAGATGTAAACTTTGATGGCTGTTAAGATGATATGTGATCAATAATGAAATATATATTTATGTTAGCAGGAAATGCGGTAAATAAAATTCTATGTCATCTTCTACTACGTAAGCAATATTAGTAACATTCTTTTAGGCTGTTACTTGGGCTATTAGGCTCCAGAACCTCATGAAGGAGTTGACCGTTTTAACTTTATGGATAGACTCATATGGTTGTATTGAGATAACAAATTTGTAGTATTATTTATTAACTAAAGATATCTCAAGGGGTCTAAATATATAGCGGTCAAAAATTTTTACCATAAAAAAGGTACAAAAATGTGACGTAATAATATAACATATTTCTACAGATGATATGATTGCAGATCCACTAATTAAAGGCCTACGCCTATGTGTATTTGAGCAACATATCATTAGCATGAGTCTAGGAGCATCATGAGATGCTGTTGTTTAGTGGGAACTATTTTGGCTTTACTCTTATAAAAGTTTCATCTGTGTTCGTTACATTTAGTAACGGTTTGATATGTATCAACTTTTGCATTCAATGAAATATTTTTAATGTGTTGTTATTATGTTGAATACATATTGATAAAGTCACAAGATATTGTATAAACCTTGAGTGAAGGCTAGGGTATCCGATTATTAGCCTTGTACATATGTCTTGTTATACATAAAGAAAGGTTAATCATAAGGACAAGACATATGTGAGTTCATTGGAACCATAAAACATTCTCTAGTGGCACAAGTTTTTGTGACATCTAAGATAAAAGAATGGTGACTGACAAATGGGATCTCTCTATGAGAGATGTTATCCATTTGCCACACTAATATCAATAAAGTTGAAAACATTCGTGACCATAGAAGGGTCTGTGTATATACATGCAGTTACCGCCATGATTCGGTGTTTGAGACTTTATGAGATAGGATTGATTATAAAGAATTATCTCTGGACCAATGTGCGCACATATAGTACGATTTCAATTAATATAGTCCAAGTGGGAGAATGTAAGAGTTTTCCTAATGTGAATTACATTAATTGATATTGTAATTTACTATTTTTATGGTTACCGTAAAACAGGGTTAGTCTAATATGAGGCTGACTAGTGTGGGCCGAGTTGAGCCTGGCCCGTAATGAGGAGACTTGGTTGGAAACTCTATAAATAGTGCTCAAGTCTCTCCTCTAACCTTAATTTCTCACATGTATCCTCACCTAAAAAGCGTTTACCTAACACTAAACGTGAGATGGGCCGCCTCATTGAGCCAGTGATACAGAGGGCAACAGAGGAGAAAGACTTGCGAGTGGAACATTGTGTTTCCGCTTCCACTTCAAGAACGATGGATCCCAAAACAGGTGTGTTAATCTTTCTACTCAATTATGCAAGTTCTTGTTCTAGTTATGGAAATCTTGGCATTGCGCAATTTGCGTCCAACACGCTAGACAAGAAAGATCCCAGATACATTTCCAGTGAATTGATTTAAATGCTGGTGTGATCAGCTGAATGTAAAGCCAAGAAATGGAACACGTTTTCAAGGAAATTTGTCAAGACCCAAAAAAGTCGCCAAAAGAAGGGATGCCAAATTGGAACACCCACCGCTGTGAGAATATAATAAACCGTACTAAAGTCGAAGCATGATTTCGTGAAGAATAAAAATCATATGGCACTCATAGCGGACCACCTTTGGAGATAGCTAGTGGATTATGACCAAAAATGGCGAAAGAAAGTGCAGATCACACCAGCACAATTAAGTCTCTCATCGTCCATGTGCGGTTCGTATGATTAAACCGACACGCCCCATTGACAATAGTTAAAAGTGTAACCAGAGACCTATGAACAAATGCATCACAAGAAACGCACTTCATGAATGCACATTATAGCACAAGAATAAGATCGAGTATCATAATAACCACCAAAGTCAGAATAGACAGACTAGCTGCCTCATGCAATGAAGTATCTGTCCACATATCAAGAGCACCTCAGGAGAAAGTAAATTGTTTGTCGAGCAAAAATGACTCCCACGACCTTGAGCACTCATATTTCCTAAAAAGGCAACATAAAAAAGCAGAGACGTAAGGATCAAATAGTTGCAATAGAGTGAGACAGAAGCAACAAATCCGCTCATGTGGATCGATCGATGGACTACATAAATATGCACTAGGCGAATTGGCAGGACGTCCACTGGGCACATCTTTGTGGAGCTAAGAATCTCTTTCACCATTTCGTACATCAGGACTTTCAAGTGCAGGAGGTCTCTGATTTGGAGAGCGACCCCTCTCATATTCGGCTTCCCGAGGACTCTGGGATGAATTGAAAATTGGGGAACTCCAATCAGATAAAATTCTTAACAAAAGGTGACCAAAAGAAGCATTAAAGGGAAATAAGGAGGGTCCTCACTGATATAGCTAGTATAAGTACCTAGAGGGGGGTGAATAGGTATATAAAGGATTTTTCTCAATAATTGCACAATACTAGACAGTTGATAGATTTGTGACAAACGATAATCAAAGTAAGACTGAGAGGAGAGAAAATTGAACACGCGGTTTATAGTGGTTCGGCTTATATCAAGCCTACGTCCACTCTTTCGCACCGATGACGAGCCTATTGGCTGGATTCCACTATGAACAAAGAGATGTTACAATGTTGTTCTTCCTTACTTTCATGGTGTAGATGATCTACCACACTCGCTCAAGGTATCACTAAGTATGAACACTCTTTGTGAGTACAATTTTGCTCAAAATGTATCGACCGATAATCAAGGTGCTTCGACTGGAATTTCTCTATCGATCATGCACTAAAGTAACTAGAACGTCTTCCTTTATACTCCTTTATGCCATCATACCCGTTGGCACTTACCAAAGGAATTCCTCCAATCTACCCGTTGGACGGAATCAATCAAGAAGATCATTCGAGCTATTAAAGGAACCCGACGATAGCCCATCAATCCTCGTTCGCCCATACAATCGGGATCTTGGTTTCCAAGAATAGAACCTTCCAAGAATATTTCGTCGATCATCGGATCTTCAAACGATCTTGATTACGAATAAAAGAATCCGTTATATTTATCCAGCCAAAAGATCTTCTCCAGAGGATAGGACTAAATCTCAACCAAATACTTCGGCTCGGGATTGCCTTCTCACCGGATTAGAAACACCGTCAATGAGAATAGTCTCGAGTCTTGAGTGATGAGTCTTGAGTCTTGAGTCTCGGTGATCTGAAAGTCTTCGAGACTCAAAATAGAAGATCCGTACTTATCCGACTAATAGAAACGTTTTGTCGGCTTCAAAATATTCTGGAAAGATTTCTCCAACAATCTCCCCCTTTTTGATGGTGACAAAACTTTCCTGTAGATTTGAACAACTTTGACCTGCAAAACATTACTCAAGCAATATGGCTATCTCATAAAGATTAATAAATCAACCAGACTCTGCATCCACAGAAAATCGGTTAGCTTTTCATGAGTAAGACCATATAACAACACTTGATATAAATGCAAACAGTCAAATATCAAAATCCACACAAGTCAGTCAAATTCAAGTTCACACCCAAGTCATACTCAAATATTCAAACACGTCAAAGTTTAAAGAGTTTAAAGAGTTCAAATTGCAATTCTCCCCCTTTTTGTCATCATTAAAAAGGTGAGAGAAGAGTCAAGTCTGCTTGGGAACGCGCACAACTGAAATCTCCCATCGACCGAACGATGCCTTCCAGCCTCTTCAAGTCTTCCCGTAGATGAGCCACCTCTTCTCCTTTGGCATTGGCTTGATTTTGAAGAGCGAGGTCTTTCATTTGATCTGCCGGGGTAACGTAAGATGCTTTTCCAGCATTCTTCATGACTTGAAGTTCACATTCCAGAGCATAGATTTGACCCTGCATTTCCAGAAGAACATCAAGGATACGACGAAAATCTGCGGTATTGTCCGTCTCGTGTGCTCTCATTTGCTCTTTCGGATGGAGTGAAAGCGAGACGATGGAACTTCGTGGAATCGAGCAGATTTGGTGTAGACGTATCATGTCCTTCCTCGGGCATTTGAGAAGCCTAAAATCTTCGGATTTGCTTTGGTGAGCGACTCACACCTTCACCGATACCCAGTCCTTCCTTGCTCGCCATCTCCCCGTCTCTAAGACCTCAATTGGGGAAGAGTGATGGTCATGCTCATCTCGCGCCTTGATTCCCTTCCTCTCGCAGCTTCATCTCGCAGACTTTTCTTTTCTGCTTCTCCTTCGTCGCCCGCTTCTTTCTCTTCATCTTCTTTTCTTTCTCTTGTTGCTCCTCTCGCTTCTTCCGTTCTTTGCTTGTCCCTCTTCTTTCTCTCTCGTTCTTTTCTTCTGCTTCTTTTCCTTTCTTCGATGTTACGTTGATTCAGGTACAGAACGTCTGGTTCTTTTCAATGCAGAGATAGTGAAATCTTCCTCCTCATCTTCATCCTCCAAGATAAGAGTTCTTCTCTTTTTGGATGGAGCACCCATGGGCTCCTTCCCTTTTCTCTTTGATGCAGAAGATACTGGAGTCTTCACTTTGAACTTCTCCATTGCCTTACTAAGCTCTTTCAGACGCATTTTAGTCAGCATTTTCAAACCCACCACCATTTTGTCGCATGGTCGAACACAAAGAGTATGTGGAGGTTCAATATTCAAGTGTCTGAAGATCTTGGTCACAAGACCAAAATAAGGCAATTGGCCCTTGTCCTTCACCATTGCTCTGTACATGTGAAAGAGAATGGTGTGAGGGAGAGAGAACTTTTTCCCTGAATTGATCGCATACATCAATTTGCCTCGGAATTAGACACGTCAGTCTTTGATGTAGACTTTGGCTTGATGCAGTTGATCACAATTTTGTGAAGCAAGATATTGATGGCATGCATTCTTGAATATGTAACTCTTCCTTCTGTACTCCTGTCTTTGACAAGTTCCAGAGTGGTACGAGCAATTGAAACCTTGATCGGTTTATATCGTCCTCTTTCGACTCCAATTATGTCCGCCAACATGTCCACATCCACCTCATAGACTTGGTCTCGAACACTGAATGATATTCTATTCGCATCCAAAAAGCTAAGATTCGAATAGAAGTATGCTGTTAATTGCGCATAACCGTCTATGGTATCGGAGCAGAATTGCTCAAGTTGAAGCATATTTAACTTCTCCCTTAAGTTCACATTAATGGCATCCAAGAAATCGAAATCAACACTCCTAGAGTTTATCACCCCTCGTTTCAACCAAGAACAGATTCTCCTGTTCCTTCGATTTAAATAAATCCATCCTTTTTCCCTTCACCTTCGCAGCAATACCCATTCTAGGTTGAAATTCACTGAACATTTTATCATCATCGTTCCCGTCGCTGATTCGGTCCCGATACACGAGGGTCACTTGGAATATTCGCAAGTGCTTCCTCGGCCTTTCCTTTGGGAGCAATTCCCAAATCCTCCATTCGTCTCAAAAATATATACTCATTCCCATAATTCTTATCTTTAAGGAAATCATCTATATACTTCAGCAGAGTCCCAATGCTCTTCAACGCACGATAGAGCTTGTAAATAAAAGAGGGTTTTTGGACTCTTACAAGGTCTGCGTCCTCGATTATTTCTTCCTCCAGTTGATGACTCACATCTTGTGGGGTAGATGATGAAGAGTGACGTGGTGGAGAGTGAATCGGGCTCTCGTTGCCGACTGTAAATCTTCCTCTTCGGTGAGATCGAAATGGGTAGGTCCCTCCTTCATTCTCTCGTGGTCCCCATTCGCGATTCTTGAAGACTTTCTCGAGGAAGACATCCTTTCTTGTCGATGAAAGATTTCTTTACTCGCTTTCCCAAGAAAAGATGACAACTTTCTCGAAGATAAACACGAAGTAGAAACAGGATTGGGAGGAGAGTGCTTTTTAGGGTTTTGAAGATTGAGCGAGGAAAACCGTATATATATAACTCGTTTAAAAAGGAAAAACCAATCGGCACAAAGGAAAATGAACAGACGCCTCTTTTAAAGTCAATAACTCGCCAAATAGAAGTTAATCTTTTTGAAAAGACAAGATTCAGTTTTTCATGGAAATTATAAACTAATGATCGTACCTTTTCGAGATATAATAACAACTTAAAGTCTATAGCCATGAATGTCTGAGTCTGAGGGTTGGAGAGTCTCTAGACTTTAACTTCCTCAAGCTTCAAAATGTTGAGTATGGAACGAATGAAATCGAATTGATTTTTCTCCAAAGACTTTGTGAATATATCCGCTAGTTGATTTTTTGAATCAACAAATTGAATTGAGATTTCTCCATTTTGAACATGATCTCTAATGAAGTGATGGCGAATCTCTATATGCTTTGCTCTTGAGTGAAGAATTGGATTTTTAGTGAGATTGATTGCGCTGGTGTTGTCACATCTAATCTCTGTGCATAAGTCTTCAATTTCAAAGTCTTGTAGCTGTTGTTTTATCCATAGAATTTGCGAATAGCAACTTCCAAGAGCTACATATTTTGCTTCTGTTGTTGAGAGAGCCACAGTGCTTTGTTTCCTTGAAAACCAAGACACTATCCTGCTTCCAAGCAACTGGCAAGTTCCCGAAGTGCTTTTTCTATCAACTCTGCAACCGGCCAGATCTGCGTCTGAATATCCCATAAGATTAAAGTCTCCTTCTTAGGATACCAAAGTCCGATGCTTGAAGATGAAGCAACGTATTTAATAATACGTTTCGCAAAGACCGAGATGGGATTCTCTAGGATCCGATTGAAACCTAGCACGAGATGCAAACACTCAACAAAATGTCGTCTAGAAGCGTAAGATAAAGAAGTGAACCAATGATGCTCCCGTACAGCTTTTGATCAACTTTCTTTCCTTTTTCATCTTTGTCTATCTTTAAAGAACTTGACATTGGTATGTCGGTCTTTTTGCACTTTTCTAGTCCAAACCTTTTGACAAGATCATTAGCATATTTTTCTTGATAAATAAAAGTTCCTTCCTTCAATTGTTTTACTTGAAGACCAAGAAAGAATGTTAACTCTCCCATCATACTCATTTCAAACTCATCCTGCATAGACTTAGAAAATTTCTTACACAAACTTTCATTAGAGGATCCAAAAATAATATCATCCACATATATTTGAACAAGTAGGAAACTTTTGTTTTCCTTTTTGATAAATAAAGTCGTATCTACTTTAGTTTTGACAAAACCATTCTGTATTAAGAACTTACTTAGTCTGTCGTACCAAGCTCGAGGTGCTTGCTTTAAACCATACAAAGCCTTTTTCAGTCCAAGACCGAGTCCGGCTTCTTTGGGTCTTCAAACCCTGGTGGTTGTTCCACATAAACTTCCTCATGGATAAATCCATTTAGGAAGGCGCTTTTGACGTCCATTTGGAATAACCTGAAATTTTTATAACAAGCAAACGCAAGTAATAGTCGAATAGCTTCTAACCTTGCTACCGGTGCGTAAGTCTCATCATAGTCTATTCCTTCTTCTTGCGTATATCCCTTGGCCACGAGTCTTGCTTTGTTTCGTACGACTCTTCCTTTCTCATTCATCTTGTTTCGAACACCCATTTAGCTCCAATAATGTTTTACCTTTTGGTTTGGATGTCAATTCCCAGACATCATTAATGTTGAACTGTCTGAGCTCTTCTTGCATAGCTTCAATCCAGCTTTCATCAGATAAAGCTTCTTCTATGCTCTTTGGTTCAATTTCAGAAACGAGAGCCACAAAGACTGACTCTTCTCGCCTTTTGGATCTGGTGCGAATTCCTTCATTAATTTCGCCGATAATGAGATCTTTAGGATGACTGGACTTATGCTTCCAGGTACTTGTTGATTTGTCTCGTTGATGATCTCTTTCTTTATTTGAATCTTCACGAACAGCTTGATGCTGGTCTTCCAGAGTCCGAGATGCTTCTTGAGTTGTAAGCTTTAGAGGGTCTGGAGCAAGTTCAGACTCTTCATAATGAGTCTGGCTGGATTCATCTTGCGTAGAGTCTTGAAATTTGACATTCATTGACTCCTCCACAGACTGGCTCTTCTTATTATAGACTCTGTAGGCTTTGCTTGATGTAGAATATCCAAGGAAGATGCCTTCATCCGATCTTTCTTCAAACTTACCAACTCGATCTTTGCATTTTTCAATATAAAGCATTTGCAACCGAATACATGAAAGTATGAAACAATAGGCCTCTTATCTTTGAATAATTCATAAGGGGTTTTCTCTAGAATAGGTCTTAAGAAGACTCTATTGATGATATAGCATGCTTTGTTGAAACAGCTTCAGCCCAAAATCGTGAAGAAATCTTACTTTCAATTAAAAGAGTTCTAGCCATTTCTTGAAGAGATCTGTTCTTTCTTTCCACAACTCCATTTTGCCGAGGAGTATATGGAGAGGAAAACACATGCTTAAAGCCAGATTCATCACAAAATTTTGTAAACTCTTGATTTTCAAATTCACCTCCATGATCTGTTTTTATACTTGAGATAACACATCCTTTTTCATTTTGAACCTTTTTAGCAAATTTTTCAAAATACAAGAAGGTTTCGTACTTACTTGCAAGGAAATATACCAAGTAAAACGGGAGTAATCGTCCACAATTACTAGGCAATATTTCTTACCTCCAATGCTCGGGTTCGGTTGGTCCGAAGATATCCATATGCAGCAACCGTAGTACATGATTAGTAGAGACATGATTTATTTGCTTAAATGAATTTCTTACTGTTTTCCCGAATACATGGAGTGCATGGATCAATCTTTTGGTATGGTAATTTGGGTAGACCTCGAACAAGTTGCTTTGATGAGATTTTGGCTAATTGCTTCATGTTGACATGATCAAGCTTTCTGTGCCATAAGCTTGCTTCGTCTTGAATTGAGATTAGACATTGCGATTCATTTGGTTTCACATCCAGAAGATAGATATTTCCATGTCTTCGACCCATGAAAGACCGAGTAGAGTCTTTACGATTCCGTAACATGTTCCTTCTTGAAAGAAGATCTTAAAACTAGTATCACACAATTGACTAATGCCGAGAAGATTGTAATTGAGTCCTTCCACTAAGGAAACATTACTTATTGTGAGATTTCCAATTTTCACAGCCCAAATCCCACAATACTTCCTTTGTTGTTTCCTCCAAATGAAACTTTTCCACCATTTACTTGAACAAGCTTTATGAAGCATTTTGAGTCTCATGTCATGTGTCTTGAGCATCCACTGTCAAGATACCACTTCACCTTTTTCTTGACGAAGACCTGCATTTAAAATAGAGTCTCAAGCTTTCTCGGTACCTAAACTTTCTTGGGTCCTTTGGTGTTAGTAAGATAAGCAAAAGATTAGCCCATACTTTCTTAACAGGTTTCCAAACCATAGGACACTCTTTTTCAAAGTGATCCTGGACTGTTGCACTTTGAACATCCGAGAGCATTTCATCCTACGAGACTTTACAAAAACTTTCTTGAAATGATTTTTGTAAGCCTCTCTCGGGGTCTTTTCTTAATTCTTTCTTTTACTTTAGGAAAATCAATTAAGGGAATTGTTTCTGCTGTCATACATAGACCGGACTTATTGAAGTAAGGTCTTTGAGCTGAAAGAATTTTTTCAAGTTTTTCGGACCCTATTGAAAATTTCTTTGAAATATTTGATAAGTCAGTTTTTAAAAGAGCATTTTCTTTCAAAAGATTATCTTCATTTTCTTTAAGAGTGGAAACAGTCAAGTCTAGACTTTTAACTCTTTCTTCTAAAACGTTTTCCTTTTGTTTTAGAGCTGAGTTTTCCTTTTTAAGTTTGGAAATTCTTTTGAGAGAAGTCTTAAGACTAAAACACAGTTCATCAATGTATTTAGAAACTTTGACAGGAATTTTAACATCACTTACCTCAAATTCACTGTCGAGTCCGATCCGTAGTCCGATCCAGTAGTCCGAGTCCGATTGTGCCATCGACATAGATTGGCATATTTATTATCACTTTCTTCACATTCTCGTATCACTCTGTGTTTCGGCTTTGAGAGCTTTTCGAAATTTATCGCTTTTCCTCTTCTTCTTCGTAAGAGGACAAGGTTGGGTCCGATGTGTCCCTTTTCTTACATTCAAAGCGAGACTACATCTTTGTTTGGTTCCTCATCATCAACAGACTTGGTCTCCATTGTCTTTGAAAGCTTTGTTTCTTTGAGTTGAACCTTCTTCCTTTTCTATTCAGTTTTCGAATCTTCTTATCATGAGAGCAAGCTCCTCATCGTCCATATCATCTTTCGTAATACGTATCATCGTAATCATCATTTGATTTTAATGCAATGGATTTCTTACCTTTTGGATCTTCATCTTCATTGATCCGTTCCACTTCATAAGACTGAAGAGTTCCAATCAGCTCGTCGATAGATAGTGGCATAATTCTTTGCGTCTCTCTAATTGAAGTCTTTATGTGATTCCAATCCTTGGAGAGTCCACGCAAAGAGCTTGTTTACCTTCATGGGATCGAAATTGTTTGTCCTTGATTTTCAAGACCATTGACAATATCGTCAAAACGACTAAACATGTCGCTTATAGATTCTCCCGATTTCATTTTGAAGGCTTCATATTAACCGAGAAGAATATTAATTCTGGTTTCCTTCACTGACCTGTTCCTTCATAGGTGATATGCATCGTCCTGGACTTCTTTGCTGTAACACAAGAAGATATTCTATTATATTCAGTTGGTGACAAAGCACAATATAAAGAGTAAATTGCTTTTGCATCGAGTGCTTGTCTCTTGATTATCTCTTCCCGAGTCATTCCATTTGGTCTCAACAGTTTCTTTCCTCTTTCGTAGACCGATGCAAATTTGTAGGAGTAATTCCTTTTTCTACAACGTCCCATTCCAGAGGATCCTTTGATCGTAGGAAAGCTTTCATCTTGTTTTTCCAGATGTTGTAATCCTTTCCATCAAAGTAGGGTGGTCTGGGGTATTGCTTTGCCCTTCCATCGCCCTGGTGCTAGCATACTAGCCATGGATCTTTAACTCAAGTAAAACACTTCAAACAAAGTGAGTACATGTGCTCGATACCAATTGATATAGCTAGTATAAGTACCTAGAGGGGGTGAATAGGTATATAAAGGATTTTTTCGATAATTGCACAATACTAGACAGTTGATAGATTTGTGACAAACGATAATCAAAGTAAGACTGAGAGGAGAGAAAATTGAACACGCAGTTTATAGTGGTTCGGCTTATATCAAGCCTACGTCCACTCTTTTCGCACCGACCTATTGGCTGGATTCCACTATGAACAAAGAGATGTTACAATGTTGTTCTTCCTTGCTTTCACGGTGTAGATGATCTACCACACTCGCTCAAGGTATCACTAAGTATGAACACTCTTTGTGAGTACAATTTCGCTCAAAATGTATCGACTGATAATCAAGGTGCTTCAGACTCTGGAATTTCTCTATCGATCATGCACTAAAGTAACTAGAACGTCTTCCTTTTATACTCCTTTATGCCATCATACCCGTTGGCACTTACCAAAGGAATTCCTCCAATCTACCCGTTGGACGGAATCAATCAAGAAGATCATTCGAGCTATTAAAGGAACTCGACGATAGCCCATCAATCCTCGTTCGCCCATACAATCGGATCTTGGTTTCCAAGAATAGAACCTTCCAAGAATATTTCGTCGATCATCGGATCTTCAAACGATCTTGATTACGAATAAAAGAATCCGTTATATTTATCCAGCCAAAAGATCTTCTCCAGAGGATAGGACTAAATCCTCAACCAAATACTTCGGCTCTGGATTGCCTTCGTCACTGGATTAGAAACACTGTCAATGAGAATAGTCTCGAGTCTTGAGTGATGAGTCTTGAGTCTTGAGTCTGGTGATCTGAAAGTCTTCAGACTCAAAATAGAAGATCTGTACTTATCCAGACTAATAGAAACGTTTTGTCAGCTTCAAAATATTCTGGAAAGATTTCTCCAACACTCACCTTGTGCATGATCCACTCCGACTTCGGTCCTCATCATCATACTTGATGCCCTCGGTCTCTGCGACGGTCGGGACTTGCGCTATAGCTTCTACTTCGGTGACGGTAACTCCTTTCCCCGTCTCAGAATCGTCGCGATCATATCGTCCCCTCCTTCTACCGCGACTTCTCCGCCCGTAATCACGGTCTCTATATTCATCTCTCGTACCTGAAAATCCATTTTACTATCGCCTGCGTAGAGAATGAGAGGGAATTACTTGCAACTCGCAAGACGCAAGTACTCATTAAGATGGTTAAGGGTTAACGCAACTTGCTGTCACATCAATGGATATTTTATTTTATTTATTTCACTACGCGCAAAAGAACAAGGTGCAACAAGCTTAAATGTCACCTAATATCTGAACTGTTGTTTCAAAGCTTAAATGGCAAAAAGGCGAAATCTAGAAACCAACAACTCAATGGCATAATGGTAACTAGCCGAAAGAAATTAGCAACACCACATCGACAACTTATTTACTTGTTACAAGGATGTCACAGAGTTCACAATTTCATGTGTGAACATCTTAGTTAAAGGCGACACGGTCACAATCCCGCTAGGATGTATCATCAAGTGCTGATGGAGTAAGTCCAAGTTCATAAGCTCTTCATCTAGCACATATTTATAAAAATAGATTTTGGGAAAGTGCAAAACAAGTCCTCAACGTTTAACCCATTGTCCAGCTGATCGATTGAGCTCGAATCTTTTGGCAAGTGTTCAATCAATCCTAGTCTTGCAGCCGACACCATCTTTTCACCGGAAAATGGAACCCACTCAATTTTACATGAAATTAACTATGATGTTTTACTATAACACTGGATTTTGTAATTATGAGACTCGGAACCTAAATCTCATTTAAATTGAGGAAACATTGGACTTCAACTCAAAACCCTAAAAATTTGGCCCTTCAATCATCAAATTGTTTTATTAGTCGGGCTTGATTCTCCCGACCACCCCTGTCACTATTGATTAGACTCGATGTGTTGTATCCCTTGGTTATGGCCCAAACTATCTAGTTACTCTTTCTCCAAAGTTATAAAAATAAGGAATGGTTGCTTAGGATGCGTTTGTTTGTGTTTGTTCAAAAGCGTTCCACTATTTCTGTTCTGGGAATAATTTTTTACTAAAAAATGCGTTTGATAAACTTGTTCTGGGGAATAAAAAAAAAAAAGAATAGAAACATGTTTAGTAAATTTGTGTTCTTTTTTTTGTTTCTTTTAATTTTTTAATATTTTTATTTTATTTTTCCTTTTTTTCTTTTTTTTTATTCTTTTGGCTGGTTGCCGACCTCGGCCATGGTCGGCGATCGGCCGACGAGGGCCGGTGGCTCGCCCAGCCACGGCGAGGCTCGCCGGCCCCGGCAAGGCCGAGCTCGCCCGCCACCACCGATGGCCGGGGCGAGGCCGAGCCTCACCAATGGTTGGGCGAGCTCGGCCTCGCCGGATCCGGGCGAGCCTCAAGCTCGCCCAACCAAGGCGAGGTCGAGCCTTGCCTGGGGCCGGTGACGCTCCGGTGAGGTCGCCGGCCCTTGACGGCCGATCACCGCCCATGGCCAAGGCCGGCGACCAGCCAAAGAAAAAAAGAAGAAGAAAAAAGAGAAGAAAAGAAAGAGAGAGAAAATTTGTTCTTAAAAATTGTTCTAAACAAGAAACAAGTTTTTTTTTTGTTTCTTGTTTCGTTCTAATTTTGTTCAGGGGAACAAAAAACAGATTTGGAACAAAAATGGAAACAAATGCGTTTTTGTTCTTTTTTATTCCAGGGGAACAAAAAACAGAAAATCTATTCATGAACAAAAAATAAAAACACAACCATGCACACCCTTAGCTGGCTTGAGCAACCATAATGTAACTGCACTTCCATCATTTTTCTGGAAATTGCACTTCCAAACTTAGTTGCTTAGATCTAAAGCAAAGGTAGGAAATATCTATCCACTAACTGAAGACCAATGAGTCAAATTTACTATGTGTGTGAGTGACCCTGGTTTAGCATTCAAATTCAGCTGCGGAATTTCAGCTTTTGGGATGCAACTCCATTTCTTGACATTGGATTACAGTGAACAAATTTAATATATAACACCCCAATTCATTAAAAGTAATTGCCTCTAACGTCATTTAAATGTTAATATATATTATGATTTGTATCTTTAAAAATGTATAGTTATTTTACATAAGCCATAAGATGCGTAAACAAGCTTCTCACATCATTGTTAACAGCATTAACTCCTCTGTAGAATCAGTTCTCTCCATGAACTTGATCGATTGCTTTGATTACTCGCGAACAACCAACAAGGGACGGTAAGGATTGCTCACAAAGTTTGCAATTTGATTTTAATAAGGCCAGCAGGGAACCTATAATAAATTGGCAGTGACATTGTTAACCAAAGAGACAGGTGTCCTCTCATATAGAGGCAAACTGAGAGAATTTCCTTCCCGTTCCTCTTCAAACATCTTCACAGGTCATTGAAAGAAACTAGATGGCTTAAACCTTCATCCATCAAAGAGCTCTAGGCATGGGTCCTCTATCCACTGTGGCATCATGATTTCAATGGTAAATTGAGCCTGCCGATTTTCTCAATTCAATCAGGATCCCCATCAAAGTTTCAGCCACCTTTATTAAATCTCAATCAAAGTTACAGCAACCTTTATTAACTCTTGAAATGTAGAGATAAATGAATTACGCAGCTAATAAACAGGCTTATGTAAGTATTAGAGGACGAAATATCTTAACCAATCCATTAAAATGATTTTGGAATTTCACCTCAAACACAAATCAACAACTATAGCAATAGGAAGTTACAGACAGTTGTCGACACATTCAACCTGAATTTATAATCAAGTGTAGAACTTTTCTCATTTTAGCATACATAGGCACAATTTGCATGACTTTACTAACTTAAACCAATTTGCGTAGACACAGTTTGCATAACTTTACTAACTTAACAAACTTAAACCACACCTTGGCCGAGGATTATGACTTCTCGACCGCCTTCTTATCTTTGAAACAGGTTCAGCAATCCTCCCCTTATCGCTGTTGTGAAATAGAGGTTGAGCTCATCAGAAGAATCGATAATAAGACAGCTAAGTTATTCAAGAAATCTACTTTCTCCATTTCTTTAGAGCCATGTTTTGCAGGTTATTTTGCAAAAATGAATCCTCCACAGACAGAATCATGCTAAAGAGGTCATAGCAACTTGCATTATTTGAAGGTTTATTCCAAGAAAACCAAATTCCCTCCAGTGAGCTCGTACCAGATTGGAATTGCACTGTATTTTGACCGGAAAGAAGCACAATCTATTTGCACAATTCGAAAACTAAAAGGCGAGATAATCAAACGGCTTACATTCTCTCGGCATTGGGACCGTACTTGGCGAACTGAACCCAATCTCTCTCCTATCCATGACTCTCCCTTTCAACAAGAAAACCGAACAAGAAATCAAACGCCAATCCAAGCGTTCCCGCACAACGCGAACAGAAACCCTCATGACCGAAGGAACTGAAAAACAGAGACAAGAGCGACACCATCGAGCTTGTCCACCGCCTTCTGCGTCTCGTCCGCGTACTTGGACCTCACGAACGCGAACCTTCTCGACTCCCCAGCCCTGCGCGGCCACATCAGAACACGGCAAAAAAAGCCCCAACCCTCAACACGTGAGATATAAAGAAAAGGCCACGGAGCGGAGGAAATACACGTACCTTCGGTCCCTGGGAATGAACACGTGAGGCATTGATACAGAGAGCGACGGAGGCGAAAAGAGTCGGAGCGGGGGGAAGAAGAGAGCTATGGAAGGAGATGTTGAGGATGAGAAGCGAGTAAGTGTCGAATGTCCGGAGGGCCTGATCTTCCAAAATACGACATCTGCAAGCTGCTTCTTCTTCTTCTTCTCCGGCGAGAGACAGATGCTTCGCTGGGGCTTCAGCTCTTCCAGCGGCCAAGGGCGTTCGACTTCGAGAGCAGATAAGAGAAAACACGAGAACGAGTTAGTGGGCCGGGATGGGCCGGATCGTGCTGGTTGGATTGTGGTTTGATCCCTCCCAATTATTAGGACCGAATCCGATCGTGGCTGTACCGGGAGAAACATGATACGACGTGGCAAAGAAAGAGAATCACGAACAAAACCATATTTAAGTCGTTGTCCAGCTTGATTGAAAGGAAAAATCTGTCGCAGCCCAGTGCTTTAATAAAGCTATTTTGCAAGCTGAAGATGTTATAATATCGAGAATGTGATCCCACATTTAGTTAATTATTTTCACGTTCGGTTAATTTCAATAACGTTTTGTTGTTCACATTAAGTCATGATTAATATATTGTCCAAATGATATGATAACGTCTTGATGGAAGACGTTACACAAAGGGATGCGAACGGAGATATAAACAGGGTCTAAGCTATACCCTTTTATTATTAGGAAAACACACCATTAAATTTAGAAAAATTTTAATGTTTTTGCATTTGATTCTGATTATGCATGAGTTTTATTCATCCATGTACAATCGGGACCAAGCCAAAATGGCATCTCTGCTTTGTTTCTTATTGTGTTGATCGAGTGGCGAAAATCGGGATGGTTAGGGTTTGCGTTTGGAGAATTTTTGCTTGATTCAGGCCAAAGTTCTTGGCCATCACGTGGGCCCCACGTCATTTTATCGCCCTCTCTTGCATTAATTTACTATTTTGCAATTGGATGCCCGGAAAATCCCTATTTTGCCCCCGGATGCTGAGTTTCCTACTTTGCCCCTCGCTGTTGTTTTACTGTTATACCATTGGCCGAATTAGTTTACTATTTTTTGCCCTTTTATGCATTCTTATGAACATTTTATGCATTAAATTAAATATCTAATGATCCATATATTTTAATTAATTAGAGAGTAGCCACAACATCTTTAATTAGTTAAATTTTATATTAAGAGCCTCCTGATCACATTTAGAAATAGACATTGATTGTAATTTTTTTTTCATTAAGTACGTAAATAAGAGAGGCCCGGAAAATGGGCATCAATACATAATAAGTCTACTAAAGTTTGTGGAGGGGATGAGACCCAATTCCAAGGTGAGTGATTTTTTTTTTGGGCGCTTTAAGAACCCAATCGCAACCATGTTGGTCTCTCTATAGCAATGGGCTATATGAAAATTTGAAGGCCCGTAGCTTTTCCTTGCATTTGCTAATAATATGTTGAATTTCCCAACTGAACCGGTCTGATCTGTTCATGGCTTGGACAAGTTGTGAACTGTCTGACTCAAAGATAAGAGCTTCGTGTCTTTTAGGGTAGAAAAGTCAATGGCTTCCCATAAAGCTAGGGTTTCAAGTCATAAGTGGAGAGGAAGCTCTCGATCTTTTTAGCGACTCCTTCCACTAGCCTCCTCCCGAGTCTCCGCACACACAAGCAATGGAGTTCCCCAACATCCTGTTCCGTACGTTCCATCTAGATTGATCTTCAAGGCTCCTTTGTGTGGTGGAATCCATGGCTGAGGTGTTCCGAATTCGTGGGTTTCAGATCTGGTATTTTCATGGGTCCTCCAACCAGCACCGCAGCGAGCGTTCCGTTCAGTGCGCCGAGATCTAGATTCACTTCCTCCTTCGCCGGCGTCCCTCTCGTGAAGCTCCCGTCCCGGCCTCGCCTCTCGTTCAAACGCGCGACTCACTCGATTGGTTCTCCGTCTGTCTTCCTCGCTGCGCCTTCCTCTCGGGTTGAAGGTCTCGCACAAAGAAGTGAATCTTGTAATTAATCACATTAATATGATTAATTTTATCCCACAAGAATTTTCATTATATTAATATGGTTAATTAGGATGAAATATCATATTATTTTTCTTAATTGGATATAATATGATAGTTTCTTCATAAAGTAATTATGAATCTATTTAAATTAAAAACTTAACCCACATGCAATTTTTATGTTATGTGATTAATATTTTATTACATGTTTTATAGTGGAAAAATATGATATGTGTTTGATTTGCCTCAAATTTTGTTACATAAGCATGTTTTTTTATCAGGTAATTTTAGGATCCATGAATATTTCTGATTTGAATATTCCGGAGTTAAACGGAGACAACTATAAAGTACAGAAGGGATTAATCCTTCTTCGATAAAACCAAGACCCATCAAGCCTGAACTTCAATTCCTCTGTCCATAACCACTAATAAATCGTTCGGGAGAGTGACCAGCACATAGAGCAGGAATCGGTTTTGAGGAGAAAGAGAGCATTTTTTGGGATGAGGAACGATCTTTGTTGGGAAAGAAAGATCTATGAAATATAGGCCGGCGAGTTTTGGTACTGATTTTTACCTTTAGATCTTAGTAAACGAGTTTCTACAAGCGTTTCGAACTTCTTGAACGGTTATGGTATCAATATGGAATTGAGTCGTTGCGTCTGGATCATTCAGTTAAGACACCTATTCCTGTTCGATGAAATGTTTATGAGGATTTCGAGAGAGTTAACCGCGTTTTTTGTATAATATGAAAGTAAAGCGATTCAGATTGAATTATCTCAATTGGTCTTCAAGTCATCGACGTCCGTGTCCTAGTGATTTCTCAATATATGAATCTATTTCTGAACTCTAGGTTCATTGTTTTTGTGTTTTATGTTCCAACGCCGGTAAATGATGGTTACTGGTAAGAGCTTGGCTGGAGTTGATGTCACACTTACCAATAGTTCGTAAAAACGTTCTAGTTAATCTCCACATGATCGTCTTACTTCATATCCTTAGTTTCCGTCCATTTTGGTAATTTGTCGTAAAGGGGGTAACATCCGGCGAACAGCCATGGTCGAAGGTAATGACCGATGGCATGGGTCTTGTGATGAATATAGGAGATCGATGGTTAAGTATATATGTTTAATATTTTGGTGTTTTGGTGTGGTAGGCTCCGATTGTTGATGTGCTGGTATGTTGAGCTTTGATTTTGGTTGTATTCTCGGTTGGTACTGAGCGAGGTAACAGGAAGAAGGCGATGGGAGAGAGAAACGAAATTAATTAGCAAATGGAAAATGAAGGAAAGAAAATATTAAAAATGGGTTGAATTAGTTAGGCTCCATTTGTTTTATGAAAAATGAATGATTTGAAAAACATTCTTTTGAAAACGATTGCTTGTATTGCCAATGAAAATATTTTTAATTGACTAATTATTTCAAGCAATTATTTTTTAGAAAATGCTGTCTAAATTATTTATTTTCTGAAAAACAAAAGAAGCCTTAACGAACATTGAGAACATGGAGTTTAATTAGTTAATAGATTTGGGCTTAGCCTGGTTTGATGAATATGAGTTAAGTTGGGTATGCTAGTTCTAGACTAAGCTCCATTCGGGTGTCATTTTGCTTGCTCATAATTTAAGTCCTAATATGTCCATGGTTTCCAATCACTTTTAGCATGTTTTTAGGTTTCGTTTCTATAATTAAATTGTTGAAAACTTGCTGGTCATTCCTCACGGAGTGTGATTCGAGTTAATCTGATTTGAGTTAATCTCAAGGTCATTTGATGATCATTCTGATTGGTCTTGATGGCATCTTAATATGTGTTTAATTTTCTAGTCGTTTTGGTATGCTTAGGCGCCATTTTCATGTGAAATTCGGGGTTGTTACTTCTGCCTTCGTACTGAACATTGAATTGAGTCGAGCCCCGTTCGGATGTCGATTTGGTTGCTCATGTTGAAATATTAGCATGTCGATTTCCTGGCAATGATGGCATGTTTTTATGTCGATTGTTTAGATGAGTTGTGGATTGTGCACTTTAAATGTTGCTGATTGGAGACGCCTGGGCTTGTTATGCGGAAGTTTTGATCCCATTTGAGTATAATTTAGAATTTTACGAAAGCACGTAAGCATGTAATTCATTCCTAGTCGATTTGGCATAGTTGAACATCATTTGCATGAGCGAAATGGGCTTATTTACATACCGAACCATCTGTGGGCCGTGGATTGGGCATGATTCTAAAGTGTATTGGTGTGATTGGTGACTTAATTTCCTAGTTCATATGGCCACATAGGCATAGGATTCATGCCATAGCATTCTAGTTTAGTTTAGGTTTACGTAGGGCAGTAAAAATTGGATTAGATTTGAACATAGTTATTTGGGATGCTATCCTGGGACTTAATAATATGACCATGTATATTCCTTATGTGACACTTCATTGAATTTACTTCTATTTGCTTTATTTGATGTTGGCTTCTAGTATTATCTAGAATGGGGTGAATAGGTGATATCAAGAAAATTGACAAATATTATGAAATTAAGACAATCAAGTTCAATATAAACTGAACCAAATGAGACAAAGTGTTAATATAAGCATAAGCTAGTTATATCAAGCAGTGTAGTGCAGTGCTTCTATCAGGCAATAAGTAAATATGAGCATAGAGATAGAAAACAATGCACACAGAGATTATAGTGGTTTAGTTGGTATAAGTCTACGTACAGTCTTTTATACTGATAGTTTAGTGGCTGGATTCTATTAGAAATTTTCATAAAGTTACAGTAGAATGTGCTGTTTATACTTAAGTACTTCTCCTTGAAGCTAATGCTGCTTATACTCAAGTTAATAAGACTCACTATCTCACACCTAAGTATGAACTATAACACTATCAACACTTCTTGAATGATTACAATTTTAAAGCTCACCTAAGGCAATGTAAAGCTCTCTCTAAATTTAAATTTTATGAACTCTTGATCTATTTCTCTTTCTTCGACATCTTGATCTCCTTTTATACTCATCACCATCCAAACTTCCTATTGGACAATCTTTAAGAGGATCAATCTCCAAACTAGCCGTTAGACAATTGTTGAGAACATCAATTAGCTATTGAAGTCAATCAATCAGAATTCTTGTATATTTGGTTGCACATGCAATCAAATCTTGGTTCCAAAAAATGGAGTGCTTCAACTATAAAAAAGCATCTTGCCTTCAAGATGATTGTCGATCAATCAAGATATCTCACGAGATTAAATATTTCACATATATAATATTTAATATCGATAGTCATTCAATATCTTATATATAAGGAATCAATACTAGATCATAAGCTGTCAAGGGATAAGATAAAATATTTTAAAATGATAATTTTGAAGTTTGTGTCAAAATTGTTGTCATTGGTAGTTCTAAGTGCTTTGCTTATGTCCACAGTTTTGATTGTATCTAGCTTTCCAACTATTAGATGATATCAGACTTTTGTAGTATTCTACTGATATCCAGCTTTTACAATATTCTGTTGACATCCACTTAATACACTGTCGATATCCATGCAGTACACTACTTATATCGTGTTTTGTACTTATATTCAACTTCACTTTAGCTTCTATTTTCTGGCCCTTCCAAGCATATTGGCAATCGTAACTCTACCTCATTATTCATCTATCTATGGTACCTCCACGCTTTACCAAACTCCCCATTCTAGGCTTATTCACCTTTTACTTAGGTACCTCTAGCTTGTAGACACCTTTATGCTGAATACATTGTTCACCATTGACAGAATGGTGTACTCCTCATTTTTAGACGATCTTATTGGGACATCATCTGCATAACGGGATGTACATCTTTCACCTAATTACTCAACCATTAAATGCATCAGTAGCTTATCTTCAAAACATCACAAGAGATTTTCCTAACATTATTCTTATTGTTCATATTGTGATTGTCTACATTGTTTCTTATTGCGCACTCACACATGGACATCATTTAATGGTATAGGTTCATAAAATGGATAAGGATTGTGTGAATTATTTAAGCAACTATTTAACAGGTTAAGTTATTGAAAAGGCACACTAATCAGGGAATTGGTGTAATCAGGTCCCAATTTTGAATCTTTGGTTGCGTAAAGGTTCCTCCCGTGCTTCACTTAGCTCCTAGCCCCGTCAATTGGCTAGTGGCGACTTTTAGTTAGATTGGACTTCATAGATAGATCTATTTCAATTGTAATTTTCCAACCTCACATGAGGGGAGGGTTTGGAAGAATCCGTGCCGATTGAGGACCATTGGATTTCAACTCGAAATTAACTCTAAACTCATCTTCTGGGAGAGCCACGTTGTTGCAACAAGTACACTTGTGTTACGTTTACTCTAAATTAATTTTTGGTGTTATATAAAGTTTCAAATTGATATACCCGTGTTATATTTATCTTAAACTAATTTTCCTGTTACAAAAATGCTAAACTAATACACTAGTGATACATTTTCCTTGAACTAATTTGTTTCACAAAAAAATCCCAAATCACCAAAATCTTTTATTGGGAAATTTTCTAAAACATGCTAATTTTGCTCTGAGGGTTCCTCCAAGTTCGGAAATCTACTGAGGGCCACACTATTTCCACTTCAGTATTGGCTTTGACACTCCAGAAAACAGTGTCTTTACCTCTTTGCCCCTTCGTCTCACATGCTTTGGTTAAATTTTCTCCCTTTTTGTTTATTTATTGCTTTTCTTTTCTCGCGGGACCCCCCTTCCTCCTTCTTCCTTCCTTTTCTCTCGTGCAGAATCTTGGACAACGCAGCTTCAGCTCCTCTTGCAGTCAAATTCATTTTCTCCTTCTCCTCCTCTTCATACTCAGGATCAACCGTCGGCAACTCAAACCAGCAAATCGGACACGTATTCCTCCCGTCCTACCACGGCACGATGCAATCCCCATGATAACCATGCCCACAGGGCAATTTCTTCGCCATCTCATCGACAGCCACTTTATTCTTACAGATCGCACACATCAAGATTTCGTCCTTTGATCTAATCACCACAGTTGGAGGCTAAGCGCTGATTTTGCGACTGGTGGAGCTCCTCTTCTTCCACTGTCTCCGCCAAATTCTGAAGCAACGCCTGGTGCCCAATGTCATCCGCGTAATCCTCCGAATTGGCAATGTACCTGTCTAATTCAAGTTCTTTGAGCCTCAGTTTGATGGAGGTTATCATCCAATCCCCTTAAAATATCCGCAGAATCGAGAATCCGTTTACGCACGCTTCGAGCTCACGTTGCAAAGTCTCGGATCCAGAGCCTGAGCACATCACGCCGCCTCCGACGAGCATTTTCGGGGTGAGAAACGATCTTTGCTGGGAAAGAAAGATCTATGAAATATAGGTCGGAGAGTTTTGGTTTTAGATCTATGAAACCGAGTTTCTGTAAGCGTTTCGAGCTTATTGTGCAGTTTTGGCATCAATGTGGAATTGAGACATTGCGTCGAGATCATTCAGTTGAGATGCCCATCACCTATTCGATGAAATATTTATGAAAAGTTTAGTGCGAGTTAAGCTCTTTTTTAATGTAATCTGAAAGTAAGGAATTTAGATTAAATGATCTTAACTGGCCTTCAAGTCATTGACGTATGAGTCCTAGTGATTTGTCAATATCTGAATCTGTTTCTGAACACTAGATTCATTGTTTTTCTGTTTTATGTTCCAATGCCTGTAAATGATGGTTAATGGTGAGAGCTTGGCTGAAGTTGACGTCACACTTGCCGATCGTTCGTAAATTGTTCCCGTTTATCTCCACATGGTGGTCTTACTTCGTATCCTCAATTTCCGTCCGTTTCGGTCATTCATAGTAAAGGGCTAATGTCCGGCAAACGGCCATGGTCGAAGGTAAGAGCCAATGACATGGGTCTTGTGATTAATGTAGGAGATTGATTGTTAAGTAGATATGTTCAATAATTTGGTGTCCTGGTGTGATAAGCTTCGATTGTTGATGTGCTGGTATAGTGAGCTTTAATTTTGGTCTCGTGTATTCTCAGTTGGTAGTGAGGGAGGCGAGAGGAAGAAGACATTGGGAGAGAGAAACAAAATTAATTAGCAAATGGAAAATGAAGGAAAGAAAATTATAAAAATGGGTTAAATTAGACTTAGGTTCTATTTATTTCACGGAAAATGAATAATTTGTAAAACATTTTTCTAATAACGATTGCTTGTATCGCTTATAAATCGTTGTCAATAATGAAAATAATTTTTATTAGTTAGTTATTCCAAGCGATTATTCTTTTGGGAAGATACTTCCTAAATTATTTATTTTCTGAAAAATAAAAGAAGCCTTAATGGACATTGAGAACATTGAGTTTAATTAGTTAATGGATTTGGGCTCAGCCTAGTTTGATGAATATGAGTCAAGTTGAGTCTGCTAGTTCTAGACTTAGCCCCGCTCGGGTGTCGTTTTGCTTTTTCATAATTTAAGTCCTGATATGTCCATGGTTTCAATCACTTTCAGCATATTTTTAGGTTTCGTTTCTAAAATTTAAATTGCAGAAAACTTGTTGGTCATTCCTCATGGAGTGTGATTTGAGTTAATCTCTAGGTCATTTGATGATCATTCTAATTGCTCTTGATGGCATGTTATTGATATGTGGTTAATTTTCTAGTCGTTTTGTTTTTTTAAATTGTGAGCTCACACATGGACATGTTTAATGGCATAGGGTCATAAAATGGATAAGGATCATGTGAATTATTTAAGAAACTATTTAACAAGTTAAGGTACCATAAGGGCACGCTAGTTAGAAAATTAGTGTAATTAAGTCCCAATTTCGAATCTTTGGTTGTGTAAGAGTTAGGTACCTCTCGTGCTTCACTTGGCTCCTAACTTGCCTCAACAAGCTAGTGGTGACTTTTAGTTAGGTCGAACTTCATAGATAAATCTATTTCAATTGTAATTTTCCAACCTCACATGAGGAGAGGGTTTGGAAGAATCTATGTTGATTGAAAACTATCAGATTTCAACT